>NW_023459746.1:0-50001 GCF_013731165.1 Rhagoletis pomonella | reverse complement strand
CGAAAGTGTGCATATGCATAATTTCGGGTTTTTCTCATATGCATCATTTCGGTTTTAAACCGAAACTGTGCATGTATGCATTACTTCGTTTTTCACATATGCATTATTTCGGTTTTGAATCGAAACTGTGCAAGTATGCATTAATTCGTTTTTCCCATATGCATTATTTCGGTTTTGAACCGAAACTGTGCATGTATGCATTACTTCGTTTTTTCCATATGCACTACTTCGGGTTTCAACCGAAACTGTGCATGTATGCATTATTTCGTTTTTCCCATATCCATTATTTCGGTTTTGAACCGAAACTGTGCATATATGCATTATTTCGGTTTTAAACCGAAACTGTGCATATATGCATTACTTCGTTTTTCTCATATGCATTATTTCGGTTTTCAAGCGAAAGTGTGCTTATGCATAATTTCGGGTTTTTCTCATATGCATTATTTCGGTTTTAAACCGAAACTGTACATGTATGCATTACTTCGTTTTTCACATATGCATTATTTCGGGTTTGAAACGAAACTGTGCATGTATGCATTAATTCGTTTTTCCCATATGCATTATTTGGGTTTTGAACCGAAACTGTGCATGTATGCATTACTTCGTTTTCTCCATATGCACTACTTCGGGTTTCAACCGAAACTGTGCATGTATGCATTACTTCGTTTTTCCCATATGCATTATTTCGGTCTTGAACCGAAACTGTGCATGTATGCATTACTTCGTTTTCCCATATGCATTATTTCGGTTATCTAACGAAAATAGGCATATCGTCGATGTTTTTGCAAAACCGCCCATCGACCAGCTGCAAACCCGCCTAAATCACCGTTGTGGCAAAAATGAGATTCGGTCACGCCGAACTCCAGTCATAGAGATTTATGCGTCAAAATCGTAAAATCGATATTAAAATAACAGATTTGTAAAATAATAGGTAGAGAAAATACCGCCTCAAGGAAATGCCTTCAAAGAAAAACCGGATTTTCGCTCTCCTGTAAAATTTGAGTGCCGTAAGATAGGCGGTTTTGCAAAAACATCGACGATATGAAAAATTTCAGTATTTTGTTATTACAACGCTTTTATCAACTTGCAATGTTGTGGCTCCAGAAACTTTCAATGTTGTGTAGGGTTCGAAATTTCAGACTTTGGTATCGATACTGAGTACTCATTCTGGCATCGAGCCGTTGGTATCGATACCCTAAAAGTATCAGGGAAAAAGTATCGATACTACCCAGTATCGGACTCATTAAAATACGTTTTTTTGGATACTTAAAATATTTTATTCTTCAATCGTATATCTAGTTATTTCCTGAAAATAAAACAATATAAATGTAAAATATTTGATTTTTATTTCATTGCAGAACTTACTTTCACGTTAGAAGTAATTTTAATGTTAAATGTACATACATACACACAAATATATATATATATATATATATATATATATATATATATATATATATACTTTCACGAATTTCAATTTTTATTAAGACATTTTTTTAAACTTTTTGGGTATGCATTTTTAATTTTAGTATAATAATGTGCAAGTTTGAATTAAAAGCCAACGGTAGTAGTAATAATTTGGCTACACGTAAATTTGAATAGGTTACAAAACTGCATACCCAAAAAGTTTCTAAAAATTCTGCATTTTCGCGAACTTTGCGCAAAGTTTTATGGCCTTATTCATAAAAAATAAAAAAGTTTTATAAACTGTAAAATGTATGAAAATGTCATTTTATTAAGCTCTTTAAACCTACTCTATTTTTTATGAATATGGCCATTAAACTTTAACTTATTTGGCTTATGATATGCAACAGACTACACGCAATTTCAGTTTATTTTAAGTGATGGACAAAATTGAATGATAGTAATCCATATAAGCAAAGAAAGCAATGGAAGAAAAAATTTAAAAAGTGTGTTTTTTAAAAAGTATTCGATACTACGAGTACTATGCAAAGTATCGAGTAAAATCACCAAATAAAGTATCGAGTATTAAAGTACTCATTTTTATACCCTATGTATCGATACTTGCTCAATATCGATAGTACACTTTCAATGTTGTGTGTCCGACACCATAAAACCTTTGCTTTGCGAAGTTCCTATAAAAAAGTCTAGTGCATAGGGCGACATCTGTAGTGAATAGGGCGAGGTAGATGACATCTAGATGTCGCCCTATGTACTACGACCGCTACAGCGGAAATAGACACGCCATTTCTTTAAAAGTTCCTATAAAAAGTCTAGTGCATAGGGCGACATCTGTAGTGAATAGGGCGAGGTAGATGACATCTAGATGTCGCCCTATGTACTACGTTCGCTACAGCGGAAATAGACGACACGCAATTTCTTTAAATAAAATTAATTGGTGCTCGTTTGTATGTACATACATATGTAAATGCATGTGTGTGCACCTTTCTATTAATATCGTTGAATTATTTTAATATCTATCGCAAAATTTTATACAGACAAGACAAAAAAGTAGAGAATAAATAATATAAAAAAAAACTTTTTAATATACAACGCTTTTATAAATGGACTAAAAAGTAGAAAATAATATTTCTCAGTCCTATAGAATTTGTTTTGATAACTTTTGATTTTGAAATTTTAGCAAAAGTCGTTATTTCGATTTCGAACCGAAACTATGCATGTACGCTTTAATTCGGTCGCTCAGAAGAGGAAGTTGTCAAAAATCTCCTTAATAAAAAGCTGTAAGGTAGTTTGCAATTCAAATTGTTAGCTAAATTAATAATTAAAATGCCATTACCAGGGGCTACATGTACAAAAATTAAAGTTACATGTACAAAAATGTAAGTTCCAGTGTTGACAAAACATATGCTATCGAAAGTATAAAATCGACGCGGTTATAGATACATACGTAAAAGTGATAGAGAAATGAATTTCTTATTACACAGGTCCACAAAAAAAATCGATGAAAGGTTCCTTTGACCAAACCTAGTCTAATACATGTTTTTGGGGTCGCTGAACACGAATCTGAAGTCCGTCTGTCTCTTAAAATCTCTTTTTCTCTGTCACGTAAAATCCGAGATGTTTTTTGAGGTTAGAAAAAAATCTAGACATGATGGAGCAAAACGGACTTCAGATTCGTGTTAAGCGAACCCAAAAAACATATACCAAACTAGGTTTGGTCAAAGGAACCTTTCATTATTTTTTTTGTGGACCTGTGTTATCAAGTGAAAAACTAAAGCTATATACCGAGGAAAAATTTCAAGAAAAAGTAAATAAAGTCTTCAAAGAAAATAAAACGCGAAGTTAATCAAGTGTTAGACACTTAATTTTAATTTTGGATTGTTATTTAAATGCCATTTAACTTTCATTGGGTATCAGATCAACTTTTTTTTAAATAAGCCAAACCAGTGGCGACACTATTGCTTTCTCCTTGAAATTGTTGTTGCATTTGTTTGTTTGCTTATATTTTGTACTGAACAGCTGATTGTTCTTTGGCAAGAGTGATAAAACAACCCATCTATCCCATCTAATCCTTAGTTCTTTGGTTAGTTCTTTTGTTGAATGTTAAATTTTTGGTTAATTGTTTCATTTTTTTATTTTAAATTTTATATGATTTTAAAATGTTTCTAAACGTCAGAAAAAAGCTTGGCCGACGAATTGAGAGAGTGATTTTACCTCCTAATGTTTTTATCATGGTTTACAGTCTGAGCATGACTGCTTTAGATGAATTACACCATTTGTGGTCTTCGGAAGATAAACTCTAGCTTAGCCTTTCGCGTATAACCCCACGTCTCCACCTTCCACAGATTCTGCTAAAAAAGCTGTGTGGAGCCCGCAAATTTCCACTTTAAACCATATCTGTCTTGCCGAATTTCTCACCCAACTGTCATTTTGTAGTTTGACAACTCAGTTTTCATTTTAGTGCTCCATCAGGTAAAGATCCATCTGGTTGGCCTGATGCCATTTTGAAAGTGATATGTTAAAACAGCAAGTGGCCCACATGACAAAACGGGACAAAGTTAAAACAGAAATTAGACAGATGTTAAGACACATTTAGTGGAAACTGGAGACGTGTGGTAACAGGTACCTTACATGGTCGAATTTCTAGATCGAACGACGTGTATGTGTGAGTGTAGATTTTATATGTATGTGGACAAAACAAAATAAATATTAAACCGGTTGATTGTCAAAGCGCGCAAAAAGATGGGAGTTGGACATCTTTTCGCTTCGCGCTGCAGCGTCAACGATCTATGTGGCGTGCTTTGTGCATTTTCATACAATTCATGTTATCTGTCAAAGCGAATCTGTCACGTAAAGCGAAGCAAGAGCTTTATGTGGCATCAGTTTAACGTAGATGTGTGCTTTTATGTTCTATAGGCACTTATTGCTTTTCACAAAGTATATTAGGACTTCATCCTCTTCGGCCGTCCATGCACTTTCCGCTTTGTTATTCAAAATTGATAGAAATATACATGGGCGTAGCCAGGTAGGGGCACCGGGTTGCTCGACCCTTCCCCCCCTAACTTTCAAATTTTCCTTATATATATATAAAATAGTACCCTGAAATGCCAGCTTAATAAGGTCGAGCCCCTATCTCGACAGAAGTATATTTATTTGGTTTGAGTTAAAATAAAAACAAACAAATGAAATGACGGCGAGAGAACATTTCAAAAATGCTAGCAAATGTCAAAATTTCTAAAGCTGGCTCTCAGCGATTGTACCTTATAAATAGTTTTATCATGTGTAATACTTTCATATTGGCAGTAAGCTAACTTCTCAATGTGTAAGCATTCCGAGATCAAAACGATACAGTCTAGTACCATTTTTGTGTATGTATTGTGTAAGTGTGTGCCGGTTTTGTGTATGTACATCTTTATTTATAAACGTATGTGTACGTGTAATTGTTCGTGTTTATTGATATATCTGTACTGTAATGTTTTCGGACGGTACCAACTCTTACTGCCAATATAGGAGTATTACATATACATATGTCCGGTACTCATAAGGATGTTAGAAAAAGGGTTTAACTATTAAAATTGGGTTTTATAACGGGTGATTTTTTTGAGGTTAGGATTTTCATGCATTAGTATTTGACAGATCACGTGGGATTTCAGACATGGTGTCAAAGAGAAAGATGCTCAGTATGCTTTGACATTTCATCATGAATAGACTTACTAACGAGCAACGCTTGCAAATCATTGAATTTTATTACCAAAATCAGTTGGCAGAAAATCCGCTTTTTTATCGACAAATTTTGTTCAGCGATGAGGCTCATTTCTGGTTGAATGGCTTCGTAAATAAGCAAAATTGCCGCATTTGGAGTGAAGAGCAACCAGAAGCCGTTCAAGAACTGCCCATGCATCCCGAAAAATGCACTGTTTGGTGTGGTTTGTACGCTGGTGGAATCATTGGACCGTATTTTTTCAAAGATGCTGTTGGACGCAACGTTACGGTGAATGGCGATCGCTATCGTTCGATGCTAACAAACTTTTTGTTGCCAAAAATGGAAGAACTGAACTTGGTTGACATGTGGTTTCAACAAGATGGCGCTACATGCCACACAGCTCGCGATTCTATGGCCATTTTGAGGGAAAACTTCGGAGAACAATTCATCTCAAGAAATGGACCGGTAAGTTGGCCACCAAGATCATGCGATTTGACGCCTTTAGACTATTTTTTGTGGGGCTACGTCAAGTCTAAAGTCTACAGAAATAAGCCAGCAACTATTCCAGCTTTGGAAGACAACATTTCCGAAGAAATTCGGGCTATTCCGGCCGAAATGCTCGAAAAAGTTGCCCAAAATTGGACTTTCCGAATGGACCACCTAAGACGCAGCCGCGGTCAACATTTAAATGAAATTATCTTCAAAAAGTAAATGTCATGGACCAATCTAACGTTTCAAATAAAGAACCGATGAGATTTTGCAAATTTTATGCGTTTTTTTTAAAAAAAAAGTTATCAAGCTCTTAAAAAATCACCCGTTATTAATAACTATTTCAACTCTGTTAAATTAATATTAAAAAAAGGTTCAAGTTTTGCTAAGGTTTGTTTTTGCTTTTAAAGTTGTAAACTCAGTAGCAGTCAGGTTCGATCGCCACTCGAAGCGATTCCTAATTATATTTTTGTTTTAATCATAAACATTATTTTATTACTTTTTTGTTGTTTATGGTATTTCACATAATAATTTCAAGTGACTCTAATTTTTTAGAGATTAATTTTAATTAAAAAGGTAACAGCAACTATAATTACAAAAAAATAACAGTTAAATAAGTATTAAAAACAATGTTTTCTGCCAGTGGTATTCAAACCAACGATTCCGAAACCGCTCTTTGTTAAGATGAGAGAGAACATAGCTTTCCATTCACGCGACAGTTTTGGGGACTTATCTTGCCGTAAAGACCTGGGTTCGATTCCCACTTCCAGCAAAAAAAAATGTTATCTTGTTTTAAATTATTTTTACTATTTTAATGTAATTATAGTTATGTTACCTTTCTTAGTATAACTCTTTGTCAGGCGCAATATGGTGACTGTCAATTTCGGGCGCTATGTGCCTAAAGCTTTGGTTTCCTCGAAAGCGGTAGCGTAAAATAGCGGTCGTAACTTTACGTTGCCAAAAACGTTGCCATGTAAATATTACCAGATGTCAACTAAGATGACGGCAATCCACACCGTAATGTAATTTGACAGTACCGTAATATTTATGACGGTGTAGAACTATTTATCAACGTTTTGTCATATTTGCAGCGGTGTATTAGAAAATTTTTTACCATCCTTTTGACCAAAATAATAAATAAAAGCATTAAATATACATTTCTATCAATTTTGAATAATGAAAAGTCCTGATAAACTTTGTGAAAAGCAATGAATGCAATGAATACAACATAAAAGCACAAAGCTACGTTACGTTCATTTAGCTTTACATAAAAGCGGTACCGCTATTAGCGTTGAAAATAGCGTTCACGGCACCGGTTTTCAAGGAAACCAAAGCTTAACTGGCACACTTTTAAAAACACATACCAAACAAACAATTATATTGATTATACAGTCACTCACAGAAGTATTCGTAAATTAGTTTTTTTTACATTATTCAAAATGTTTTCCATCATAAATCGTTTTCACTGTTTTTTTTTATTGAGCTTTATTCCACGATTAGTTTATTAGGAAAAATGGAAAAAGCAACAAAGTCTAAGCGGTAGAAGTTATAGCAGATATTTCGGAGATCACCACATCTCCTCATCAGACTTCTCTTTTCTAGACTTCAGCAGGGATCGAACCCGCGTCATTGATGTACAAAGTCAGAAGCGTTAACCACTGAGCTATGCACACCCCGTAAACTCGTGTCGCTAATTCATTTTCCTTATTCAACTTACTGCTATCAAGTGTAGCTTATTTGCCGCTATTTAAACTTGACAGCGTGGTTGTTGTCGACAAAAAAAAATAAAAAAAAAATCAGTGGTAATTTTTAGCTACTTGAAACTTGCACTTTATTATACTAAAATTGAAACGGGCTACAAATCTGCATACTGAAAATTTTTCTAAAAATTCTGAAAAAGTTTGAAATTTTGATGAAAAATTTTTTAAGTTTCTTTTAGGCATTGCCGGTAATGCAAAGGAGAATGTCCTACAATATTTTATTTATTTCGCTTCTTTGTTTCATTTCGGGGAGTGCAAAGTAGAATGTCCTATAATATTTTTTTTATTCGCTTCTTGGCTTCATTTCGGGGAATGCAAGGTAGAATGCTCGTAGTCAGCTGAAAAATAGAATGAATATCCAAAAATTCTTTTTCTATCGTTACTTTCTGTGGAAATTTGTCTTGCGTTAGGGATGTTAATTTTTCAGCCTTTTCCAATCCCGGGATTTTCGGGATGTCGTTATCACATTCCCTGGATCCCGGGACTAGTCCCGGAACTTGGATATTCATTACTTTCCAACAACTTAAATCGAAAAAATTGCTTCTATATTGTTTGAGAAGCTCTCTTACCATAAAATAAATAATAAATAAAAGGGTTCCAAACCTAATTTTTTATTTAAAGTGGCGTTTTTATTTTTTCTCTCTGGTGCCAGGATTTATTTTAAAGTACTTTTTAATTTCAAAGATATGATAAATTCCAAAAATTATTTAAAAAATTCAATGCAATGTAGAATAAAAATATGGGCATCAAATACAAGAGGAAATTTCTTTAGAATCTAAAAAAAAAAATTTTGGATTCACAATGACGAATAGGTACTTTTTTAAGCTTATAAAGTTAGAAGGGTGAAATTCGAGGTTGTTATCGAGTTTATATAAGTCCTTAACATATAATTTTTTCAAAAACAAATGTTGCGCAATTTCAAGGATAAAATTTTAAAAGAGCTTTTTCGATACTTACCAGTCCTTCTGCACCAAGAACTTGAATCCGTTTCAATTCTGGATTTCCTCTTTAATTTTATAACCAGACTTTTTCTGTAAGCACATTTCTCTGAATTTGTTAAATCAATTTTGAATTAGTGTCGTCAGAGTGAAAAACTAAAGACGCAATTTTACTATATTTGGCCCATGCTTTCGATATATATTGATATTTGTTTTCAAAATTTACTATCGCGTGGTGTTATATATATAATGAGCTAGACATGCATAAAAAATATTAACTATTAAATAAAAAACGAAATATAGCCAATACCATTCAAGAAAAAGAGTTTCAATTATTGCCGTCAGTGCAAATTACAAATCCCGAAAATCCCGGGATTATGTGCCACGAATCCCGGCATTTTAAAAAGGTCGAGATCAGGGATCCCGGAATCCCGGGATTAACATTCCTATCTGGCATAAAAATCATCTTTAGCTTTGTTCAATTTGCAGCGAAGTTGACCTGTTAAAATAATGCCTTCGTTAAGCGAAAGGGTAAGAGATTCCCATCGCTTAGCTCGTTTCCACTTTCGTTTCTGGTGTAATCGTGTTTTTTGCTGGTTAATAGCCAATTTTAGATGAATAATAGAAATTAAAAAAATAATTCTAAAAATAATTTATTTAATACATTTGACGAGTTTGGGCGCAATCAGCTTCTCTGATCAAATTATGCATAAATTCTCATTCTTGGAGTCAAACAAAAACTGAGACAAGGTTTGCTGTATAGAGTAGGGATGTTGCGAATATGGAATTTTAGACATCCGCGCATGCGAATGCGGATGCGCATTTTGAAAAGCTAACATCCGCGGATACGAATGCGGTTGTCAAATATTTTTAAGAAATTATTTTGGTGAGTACATTAGTTGATTTAGGTAAATAAAAAGTGGAAAAGTTAGTAATTTTTAATAATGTTTGTTTTTAGAACTTAAATTAAGGAATTGGAACATTGTGTTTAAGAAAGAGTAATTCTTCTGCTATATGTCTCCACACCATTTATGTAGCAGGTCTCTAGCAATAATTTGGCTTTAACAGATTCAAAAAATATCAATTAGTCGACGAGTTATAGCCAAAAAACCATATAAACAATATGCTGAAAATCGGCATTTGACTGCAAAGTTCGAAGGTCGATTAAAAAAAATTCCAACTAACATAAACAAACGCCGCGATACGGGTCTTCTAATTTAGCCTTTATTTTCACCCCTCACTCTCATAATCGACCTAACTTTTGCTAACCTGAATTTATTCCACAGTGTAATTGTACAACGTTTGATGGATTTCGCAGACCTAAACTGGGTTAGATAATCCTTGATCAGGTAAGTTCCGAATCATTCCAGTACGTAGAACCGGCTGTCGTGTGCATAAGGTTTCCTGCTTTAGACGCTGCTTGACCTCCGCCCTGTTGCTACGGTATACAAGTTGTTGGACGCACCTTTCTGCCGCTTAGTTTCCCTTTGATTGCAATTTATGCAACAACGATGAAGAAGGCGAGTAGGTTGTCACCTTTCGACCCGCCGAATGGCTTTAGTTGACGAAAGTTACTTATTGTTTTATCGTCTCTAAGAACGAGCAGTTGCGGCTACTGGGTGTGAAGCTTCTAATTTTGTGGCACTTCTCGTTGTTGCTGCATCTGTGCCTGCTTCTGCTGTAGCTTATTGATTACCTCCTGTTGCTTTCTTATAATTTTGGAAAGTTCCGCGGAATCCATTGTAACGGCAGCCGATCGAATATGAATGCATATATATTTACAAATATGCCGGTAAATACATTTATATAGGTATATGTATGAACATATGTTTATATATATATATATATTCTAAGCAAAACAAAAAAGGCACTCTTTTCGAATCACCCCTTAAGAGCTACGGTGAAATTCTATTGACAACAAAAGAACTTCGATGTAAACAAAATAAAACTTTCCACTCATAACCGTATGGAAAGTCCAAAGTCAAAATAGCGGGTGCAATAGAACATGTTCGATGTCGTGATTTGGCTGGAGCGATCTTGATATTGGCTGAACTGGGCGCGTGTGGATGTGTGCGAGCGTAAACAAAAGGATAACTGAAGAATCACCGTAACAAAACAAAGGCTGAGAAAAATGTTTAAATAGCCAGCAGAAGCCTGAAGCGAGATTTTTTGAACAAGTCAATATTGAAAGCCGGAGTTGCTCTAACGCGGAGGCGTAAAAATAAAAAGTAAAAGGTTAAGTTACAAAAAAAAAACAAACAGACATTCCCATATCAAAGTACTAAATTTCTGCTGAACCCGGGTCGCGCTAACGATATAAAAAGTAACGCTAAGTGCCCCGTCGGCGAAATATACGCCCGCGTCAATGACCGGAGACAAAGCCACTACGAGAAGGACTACACCCAGCCACACTCGAGCGGACGGCCATAATTCCCACACACATACGTCCACACTCCAGCACCAGCGTCCAAAATTACAACTTGGAGGCTTAGCACACACACACACATAAATACACCGGTAACAACAGCCAAATCATCCAGCCAAAGTGCCCGAATCCCAATCAAAAGGGGGCAAGATTACACGTCAGAGCGCATCCAGATACTTCGTCCGTCCTAGTCTAGGCAGGACCGCAAGCACATCCAGTCACCACATCATACCATTACACTTCA
The DNA here is from genome assembly GCF_013731165.1 of Rhagoletis pomonella. NCBI lineage: Eukaryota > Metazoa > Arthropoda > Insecta > Diptera > Tephritidae > Rhagoletis > Rhagoletis pomonella. The sequence continues at coordinate 39,020 of NW_023459746.1, read as the reverse complement.
TCACAACACATTACCGCAATAAGCCAACTCACCAATCTATCACCAGTATCTGCGCTACATCCCCGAAAGCTAATAAAACCAGCATCCCCAGCGCATTGAGCATCCAGCCACTTCCACACCTGGGTTTAGGTATATTAAGTTATCACCCTTTCGTTTTTTTTTGCTAAACTGCTTTTTTTCACATTAAGTGCACGGCGTTTATTTTGAATTTTAAGTTCGTGTTTTTGATTTCACCATATCTCTTGGTTCACTGCTTTTTCTGTCGGTTGTTTTAAGGTTAATTTTATAACACCACATTGTTTTATTCAGCATTTATTTTTGATTCTTTTATTCAACTACTACTTTATCATACTTTAATTCACACACTACATTCACTTTGAACATTAATGCTCTTATGTTAAACAATGACAGTAAATTTTTCGTTTCTTAGTGAATTTTATTTTTTTTTTGTTCATTTACGCACTTTTTTTAGTTGATAACGTTGAATTTTGCATATGAAATTATATACATCTAGAATTGTCGACTTCATTTGTATGTTCTTGTATAAGCAGTTACACGCACAAACGATTTTAAGTTGATTCCGCGACGGTTAAAAATGCTAAACTGAAAGGGAGAGTAAATAAGTACGCACAGGTACCCACTTCAGTAATCCACGATACCACCTGTTCCTTTTAATTTGCTCTCCTTTCCAGTACATATATGTTTGTTTTTTTTCTCCCCCTCACATTCCAGGTAGTCTGCATGCTGGCGCTAGCATCGTTGGACATATATACATACATACACACACTGGTAAGTGAGAAATCACTATTTTGCTATTATTCACATAAACATACATATAGACATTAGGAAAAGGTCGTCAACAAAAAAAAGTTATTCTTTTGGAACGTGCGTTTGTGCGTATGTGCACATATATTACATATATGCGACGGGGAATGTACATACAAAAATACATTTGCTAGACATATATGTAAATGCACATGTAGATAAAAATAAATTAAATTAGGAAATAGGCTTGAAAAAAAAACTAAAAAAAAAAAAGAGAAGACAAGAATAATAGAAGTAACAAGTAAGAAAGTCTAAGTTCGGGCGGAGCCGAACATTAAATACCCGGCGCAAGTATTAAATATATGTTTTTCCACCTTTCCGAAAGCTACCGCTAGATGGTAAGACGGGGTGTATCAATTTTGAGTAAATTAGCGTCCATAAATTTCGAAATATTCCAGTTTCAAGCATTTCTGAAATTTGCCGTTATATGAAAAGCGGCCGTAATTTTAGTCCGATTTCAATAATTTTCAACGTTTTGCTTTTATGTGGCAAGGACAATAAAAATACCGAGTTTGGTACAAATCGTATAACGGTTACCGATATACATATATGTGATCATAAGTGGGCGGTGCCACGCCCATTTTCCAAAATTTTTCCATAAGCGTATTTCTTGGTAAAGAATTGTTGCAAGCATCAATTTTGTATAAATTAGCTTTAATATTTTCTGATTTATCGAAGATTTTATATTTATCTAAATTACCGTTATATGGGATGTGGGCGTGGTTATTGTCCGATTTTTTAAATTTTCGGCCATTTAGTATGCTGTACCCAGGCCAACAACTGCGCCAAGTTTGGAAGAAATTGGTGCTGCGGTTACCAAGATATGCACATGTAACCATAAGTGGGCGTGGCTACGCCCCTTTTCTAAAAATTTATAATATTCTTATTTTTCGTCTGAAATTTATTGTAAATACTAATTTTGAGTGAATTATCTTCAGTAGTTACTAAAATATCGCAGTTTCCGTATTTCTGAAAACTACCGTTATATGGGATGTGGGCGGGGTTATTGTCCGATTTTTGGAAGAAATTGGTACAGCGGTTACCAAGATATACACATGTTACCATAAGTGGGCGTGGCTATGCCCATTTTCCAAAAATTTATAATATTCTTATTTTTCGTCTGAAAATTGTTGTAAATTTCAATTTCCAGTGAATTATCTTCAGTAGTTACTAAAATAACGCAGTTTTCGTGTTTCTGGAAATTACCGTTATATGGGAAGTGGGCGTGGTTACTGTCCGATTTCGCCCATTTTCAACAGCAACCTACCTTGGATTAACGGAAACCTACATACCAAATTTCGTTAAGATATTTTTGCTCGAGTTATCGTGTACACGGACGAACGGACAGACGGACAGACGGACGGACAGACAGACATGGCTTAATCGACTTCTCTATTCATTCTGAGCATTTATGTATACATTTGTCTATATCTATCTCGATTCGTTTTGGGTGTTACAAACAACCGTTATGTGAACAAAATTAATATACCCTTGTGCACAAGTGCGCTCGGGTATAAATATTTATAGTTAAATCTAAAACTAATCTAATTTATAGTTAAGTTTAAAACTTTGTGCACAGTTCAGAAAAATTTAACAAAAAACAAAAACGTTTTTGTTATTTTATGGCCTTATAACAATTATATTCAACAATTTTTAATGAGCTTGAGGCCGTTTTTAATGAAAAACTTATTGTGGAAAGCAACAATAATGTGAAAACCGACGATCCCACTGACTCAGCCAGTTGCCTATGCACTATGCTAAGTTCGCCTTGTACATTATCGTTGCTTTTTTCCCACTTTTTCATTTTGTTGTGCCAACACAATCAAGCGCAGCTATTCCGCTGCAATTCACTTGATCATGTGGTTGTTGGTTTTTGCTAATAGTTCTATTTTTAGAATGTTTAGCTTTTAGGTGTCTATTTTTAGAATGTTTAACTTTGTGTGTTGGCATAACAAAATGAAAAAGTGGGAAAAAGCAACGATAATATACAAGGCGAACTTAGCACAGTGCATAGGCAACTGGCTGAGTCGGTGGGATCGTCGGTTTTCACATTGTTATTGGCATCAAGCTCATTAAAATTTGTTGTATATAATTGTTATAAGGCCATAAAATAACAAAAACAAATAACTTAAGGACGAGCACACCCAAAAATTTAAACATTCTAAAAATAGAATTATTAGCAAAAACCAACAAAACCAACAACCACATGATCAAATGAATTGCAGCGGAATAGCTGCGCTTGATTGTGTTGGCATAACAAAATGAAAAAGTGGGAAAAAGGCAACGATAATGTACAAGGCGAACTTAGCACAGTGCATAGGCAACTGGCTGAGTCAGTGGGATCGTCGGTTTTCACATTGTTGTTGCTTTCCACAATAAGTTTTTCATTAAAAACGGCCTCAAGCTCATTAAAAATTGTTAAAAAAACAAAAAATTTATCAAAATTTTCAACTTTTTTCAGAACTTTAGAAACTTACTGGGTATGCAGTCTTATTGCCTATTCAAATTTAGGACAATAATGTGCAGGTTTGAAAATCTGAAAAATCCCGTTGAATTTTGAGAATTTTTTTGTCGGGAGTTACGCATTTTCTTCCATACAACGCATGAAAAAATATATTTTTATACGGAAGAAAATGCGCAACACCCGACAAAAAAATTCTCAAAATTCAACCGGATTTTTCAGATTCTCAAACCTGCACATTATTGTCCTAAAATTGAATAAGCAACAAAACTGCATACCCAGTAAATTTCTAAGGTTCTGGAAGAAAGTTGAAAATTTTGATAAAATGTTTGTTTTTTGTTAAATTTTTTTGAACTGTGCACTAAGTTTTAAACTTTGACTTATATCGAGCCCTAACCGCCAAAATAACGAAAGCGCCATTTTTTTCAACATATTATTTTTGATGCAGAAATACATTTTAGATGCCCTAGGAATATTTCTGCATCAAAAATAAAATTTTGAAAAAAATGTCGCTTACGTTATTTTGGCGGTTAGGGCTCGATATGATTTATGTTATGGAATCTACTTTATTTTTATATAAAATTCCCAAAAAAAAATGTATCAAGTAAAACATTGTGAATATGGTAAAAAATAAAATTGTGCTATTTACGTGAGCAAAACTGAATATCGATGGCTTATAGTCAATACCTTCTATTTGAAATTTTTACAAAAATGATATTCTGTTATAAAAATACTGACCTTGTATATCGCTTGTCAGATGAATTTACAATTGAATTGCAAAGTTAAATTAATTCGGATATGAGAGTTAAGTCCCAGATCAGCTTTGAAATCAGAAACTTCTTCTTGTGAAAAATGCTGATAGAGGGTATTGAATATAAGCTCTCGCTATACATACATACATACATATACAGCCGCTGTGGCCGAGGATAAACTAATTTTTTTAAAAGTCTAGCTCATGATATCACAAGCAGCACATAAGCCCACATTTCAGACTGTATACACAAAATGGTCAAAATGTCACTAACTTAAATGATTGAATACATATGAATATTGTAATTGCGTTTATTTAACTTATATACTTATGTTTTTTAATGGATTAATACATTTTTGCTTGAGTTTTCATTTTCCTTTTTATTTTAAAAAATCATTAAAAAGTTTTCCTTTAATTGATAATAACATTAGTTTACAAGAAATCTGACCTGTGGCATTTTACCATCTTTTTTTATGTAAAATTTGTCCCTGAATACAAATATGCAGTCAGAGATTTAGAAAGTAAATCCGTTCACAAGGTATATACAAATTTCGGCTTTTTGAGAACTGAAACAAGTTAACTCACTGAATTTAAATTTATTTTTATACTAGTGAAGCTTGTTAAATTTGCTATCTATGCTAACATGCATATGCAATAAATCAACAATGTTGAAATAAATGGGCACGTTCAGAAGGCGCAACAGCTCAGTAACTGTTGCGATTTTACCTTCTGAATGCGTTGTTGTGTACTTCTGATCAACTCAACAGTTGCGTGTTAGATGCTCGTAATATTTTTCTGATCATTTGAGACAACATGTTGCTGTGTACCTTTGAGAGTTGAATTTGACAGTTAATGCATCAAGCCGTTCAGAAGACGCATAACGATCACTGATTTTTTTAGAAACGGTTGCGCTCAACTGCTGCGTCTTCTGAACCTACCCAATGATAGCAAATGTAAAAGCTTTACTAGTATAAAAGTATATAAGTGAGTGAACTTTTTTCAGTTCTCAAAAAACCGAAATTTATATACATATACCTTGAAAACGGATTTGCTTTCTAAATCCCTGACTGCATATTTGGATTGAGGGGAAAATTTAACATAAGAAATGAGCAGAATAGAGGTTATACCTTCTTTAAAAGCTTATGATCTAGTGTGATTAATGTTAATATACGATTAAGCAAAAATAGCGTGTGATATTTACATTTTTAATAAAGTATGTACTTATAAATATTGGATTCTAAGCTTTAATTTTTTGAACTCTTAGAAGTGTAATCATACAAATTTTAGGAAAAGAAGTTTGTCATCAATCTTTCTTGTACACGTTTTGCAGTGGAACATGATGCATTTGGGCTTTCGAAAATTCTGTCCGAATTCTCAAAATCTGTTGAAAAATTTTCAATAGGATCGCTAATTGACCGCTCACTCAAACGAATGTTGTGAAGGGCTGCACACGCGTTAACGACTTTACCAGCGAAAGCGGGGTCATATAACAGAATCCTTTGTTGTGATAAGCATCGCCAAGTTCCTTTTAGGACGCCAAAGAGTCTCTCAATCGGGTTCCGTGCCTTGCAGAGCGCTTCATTGTGCCGAAATTTTGGTGACCCTTCTGGCTGGTTGGGTAAAGGAGTCATGAGCCGTGGCTCTAATGGGTATCCAGAACACCCTTAAAGAAACTTCTTTTAGTATTATATTTTAAATAATTTATAAATTAACAAAAATAAATACCAATTAAAAATATATTGCGGTTTCCATTTTCAAAAGCTCGCTGCATGACTTGTCGCACAGCGGAAGAGCTCCAAATATAGGAGTTATGTCGGGCTCCCGGATACCTGGCATTCACGTTAAGGATTTTAAGATTTGGGTCACATATCTATAGAGAGTTAAGGATTTTAAGATTTGGGTCACATATCTATAGCAAATACAATAAACAACTAACACTATACTACATTTCAAATGCTTTGCTTACCATTTGCACATTTATGGATTGATATCCATGATGATTGACGTATGCTTCCTCATTATCTTTAGGACCCAAAATGGATATGTGGGTGCAGTCGATCGCCCCGATGGTTCCTCCGACGAAAGGCGCAGGAGCTAAGGAAAACGCTTCCTTGGCAGCTTGACTTTCTATTTGGGTCATGGGGAACTTCACTTCCGACAAGAAAAAGCGGCTATTGATGGGTTCGGTTACCTTGTGTATGCAGCGGCTGGTAGATTACTGAGTTAGTGAAATTCCCAATTGTTCCCCTACAGGCCGTTGATAACATCCCGTGGCGTAGAATCGCAAAGCGCAAAGAACCTTTCAAAACAAAAGTAAATTTATTGACACATGTAAAACTTTATTAAAAGTAAATATTTAATGCTTTACCTGTTTTTCAGCCGATATCGCTTTAACCCTCTAACCGGTAAGAGTGCCTCAGGGCAAGGATCACAAAAATCACCTTTTGCATATGAAGATGTAATTTTTCATTACGCAAATGAGTTCAACGCATTTCTTTCTCAAATTAGAATGTAATCCGACGGGCCGTTTGTCCTTGTAATCCCGTTTTTGGGAACAGGTGGAGGAGAAGGTCGTGTTTTCGTATTAAAAAATCTCTGATTTTCAGCATCGAAAATTTTTATTTTGGAGACGTTATTTTAACTCAAGAATTTTATTCCCTTAAAGTCTTAGTCATAAGCTTCACGTTTTTATATCTACGGTGTTGAAAATAGTTGGATTTTATGTTCTATAGCAAAAAATCTAAGTGTGCCTCAAGGCAGGCATGACAAGAATATTCGGCGCGAATTTTTTTACGCGTCGCATTTTTCTATTGCGTTTTAGTTATGGTTCTTTTTACTGGTAAGGCAAATACTTTTTATAAATTTTTCACCTGTTTTTCATAAAGTGTCTAACAATATATGCAAATCGTTCCATGATGTCGCGTGAGAAATTGTCGAAGTTATCAGCCGAAGAATTTCTTGAATTTATGGATTCTGTGGAGACTAGTATTATAGCCGAAGCTACCGGTCCAGCAGTTGTACCAACCAATGGTGGTTTGATTAGAAGTAAGAGTTTCTCTCACATCTTTGGAAAATTGATTTTACGTACTGATCGTACGGATATTTTATTGCAGACATTGAATCAATAAACAGAGATTCTGCTGAACTCAGCAAAGTCATCTGGCGAAAAACAAACCTTAAACTTCATATAAATGAGGTGGCATTTCGTGGCTTACCTGAGCACACAAAAGCGCTCTCAAGACCGGCTCAGTTATTTCTATATTTTTTCCCTAAAGTAATAATTGAAATGATTGTTTAAGAGACGAACCGGTATGCTCTAACTTAATCAGGATATAAACTTGAGATTCAATGTGAATGCCGATGATATTTGCCAGTTCATCGGCATTTATTTATACATGTCGGTTTATCGCTCCCCGAATTTAGAGAGCTAGTTAATGAAGAATGCATTCGAACACATTCGCATTTCGCCATTGAAACGGTTTGAAGTCATAAAAAGATTCCCGTCGTTCCGAGATGGGGATGGACGCAATGATCGCCGTTTTTATCATTTCATTGATACCTGAATTCCGAGAACAGATCGCTGCTGGTCTTGTGAGCTACACTCAAACGCGTTCGGTTGGTGGCCCATCTTCAACAAGTCAACCTTCTACACCACAAGATGAATTGCAACCTGCTGCTCTGAGTGTTGGCAGAAAATCTGTATATCATGTTGATGACGTTCGTTTCAATGGTAACAATCAACTTCCTAAATGGCTCGAGAAAGTGGCAAAAAATGGTGAAAATTTTGTAAAAAGTCGCAAACTCAATGTATTTGCGAAGTATGCAATTTATATTTATTTGATCTGCGGCAAAAAATTGCTTTTTGGAATAGCACTCAAAAAAGTAACACATTTTTCTAGATTCCATTGCACTGCTAAACTTTTTGGAATAAAACCGTTGGTACTTAATAAAATTCCTATCTGTTCACATTTTTTGCTTTAACCGATATGAGTGCCTGGAGGCACTGTTTCGTTTATCTCACCTGGAAGTCAAACGAAGCGACAAAATGGCATATAGATGACGACATTGAGTTTATCATGCCCAAGTTATGCCAGAAAAAAATTCCCAACCATTTTTGATCACTATTTCAAAGTTGCCGGTTTGAGGGTTAATTCTTGAACCTTTTAAAAGGTTTCCAGCCATTCAACCACGTCCGCCACCATGCCTGGACGCACACGGTAAAGCTACCGGAACTCTGAAGGTGGGAGATCTAGGGGATTATCAATATCCCGCAGAAAACGCAAGTTAGTGTAACAGAAAATACACTACTGTACCGATCACATCATCCAATGTATGATACAGAATCAGTAGTTTACATAAAAGATTCCTATTGAACATTATAAGCAACCAAAACATTCCTATTGAAGATTATCAGCAGCCAAAACATTGTCAGCAAATAAAAGATTGAACATTATTTGCAACCAAAACATTCCTATTGAAGATTATCAGCAACCAAAACATTCCTATTGAAGATTATCAGCAACCAATAAACAAAAGAAACCAGAGCCTATAAATAGAGGATTAAGCATAGAAATAGGTTGGTCTTCTATTATACTGAAGCATATGAACTTCAGGTTAGAATTGATTTAAGTACATCTTGGTACCAATAAAATTATATTTATTTATGTACATCGAGAGTATGAATTTAACTGGGGGCTCAATAAGTGAATAATAAAAGGAACTCCTAAAAAATCAAATTCCACACGTCCTGAAAAAGAGGACAAGGAGAACCAAAAATTAAACTGGACCGCTTCCGAAAAAAGGGATTACAAGTGTTTGATCAAGACAGAGGAATCATTATGGAAGCAAGGGTAGTAACCTTGGAACAAGCTTATGCCGCTGTAGAAGCACAATTAGCCCAGCTGCAGCAAGCGCAAGTACCTGAAATCGAAGAATTCCAACCGATAAGTCCCAGGATAAACAATGCAAATGAAATAAATTTGAGACTATTCGAACGGCTACCAGTGTTCAACGGAGACACATCCAAATACAGGACATGGAGGGCAACCATCATATCAGCAATGAGTCCCATAGAAGCCTTTCGAGATACCAAACCATATTACGATGCATTATTTATAATACGTCACACGAAGATCGAAGGAGAACCAGCAACTCTTCTACAGAATCATGGCACAGTATTTCACTTACAAGCAATACTCAATCGCCTAGATTACAGCTACGCCGATACTAGAAGCTATAACGCCCTCATAGAGAAAATGAAAAGACAAATACAAGGAAGACAGACGCTATCCGAATTCCACAGCAAGATCTGTCAAATCTTTAATTTAGCAATGACTAAATGCGAAATTGATTACCCAGGGAATACTCACTCTCTACAGCAGGTCACAAAAGAAATGGCCATAGATTGCTTCCGCAATGGCATAAATGATGAATTTACTCAACACACATTATATGCAGCAAAACCAAGAGATTTAGAAAGTGCATACGCAATTGCCACGGAGATTCGTTATAAAAGCCAGAACAATCCGATACGACGAGAAGCTTATAACTACCCCAAACACCCACAAAACGAACGGAAGTATCAACCAGGAGTTCAACCTATTCCCCACATGGAAAGATCAAACCCGACACCAATGGACGTGGATACATCAATAGGACGATTCCGGCATCCCACGAATAATCAGCATCAACAACAGCAATCGTATCAACAGAATCCCTTCAGAAACAACTATGAACGACAAAGAGCAGGATACGCACCTTTCAATCCCAATAGAGGAGAACCATTTAAACGAAACCACCAACCAACGTCATCCAGATATAATATAGCACCACAAAAACTACAAAGGATCAACCAAATAACGGATAATAATAGTGATCAGTCATTAAGGGTAAATATAGATGAAAGCGAATTTGAAAATAGAGCTAATTTTTTAGACGAGTAAATAATCTGCCGTGTCTTCAGATTATTTTACATGATAACAAAAAACTATTAGTTTTAATAGACACAGGTTCGACATTAAATTATATTAGGAAAAATATTCCAAATGGAAAGACCTTCCCAGTTAAACAATTTGTTAGTAGAACTCTGAATGGTTCAAACACAATAAACTCAGCCAAGAAGATTAAAATGCTAGGACAAGAATTAATATTTTTTGAAATCGAAGAATTCAAAGAATTTGATATGATATTAGGAGAACAATCCTTGAGAGAAATGAAAGCTAAGATAGATCTGTTCGAATATAAAATGATGTATGTCAGGAGAACAGAACAGAAGAAAAAAGAAATGGATGTCAGTCAAGTAAATTTCACAATAGATGAGAGCAAATATAAAAAAGAATTTGAAGAAATTATGAGAATTAATGAGGAAACAAATCCTATTTTACCATTTACTGAAGAGCCAATATGGACGAAACAGTACCCTTACCCCTTTTCAGACAATAATTTTATAAATAAAGAAATAAATAAAATGCTAGAGAATAATATAATTAAACCCAGTAAAAGTCCCTATAACTCACCCGTATGGACAGTACCAAAGAAAGGAACTGAGGAGTTAGGAAACCCTAAGAGAAGAATGGTCATAGACTTCCAGAAATTGAATAGCGAAACCATTACCGATAGATATCCCATACCCGATGTCAACATGACAATACAGAATTTAGGTAAAGCAACTGTTTTACAACCCTAGATTTGGAAGCAGGTTTCCATCAGATAAAAATCAAGGAGTCAGACACCGAAAAGACAGCCTTTAGCATAAGCGGAGCAAAATATGAATTCTTAAGGCTGCCGTTTGGACTAAAGAACGCACCTTCAATATTTCAAAGATGCGTAGATGACATATTAAGGAATTACATAGGAAAATTTGTGCGTGTATATATAGACGATGTGTTAATATATTCATCCTCACACGATGAACATATGGAACACATAAGAATTGTTATAAATGCACTGCGTCAAGCAAATATGAAGATTTCATACGAAAAATCTAGTTTTTTCAAGGACAGCACTGAATATTTGGGACATATTATTAAACATAACAGAATAACCGTAGACCCACAAAAAACTGAGACCATAAAATATTACCCGGTGCCTATGAATTTGAAAGAATTAAGATCATTTTTAGGACTAGCAGGATATTATAGAAAATTCATCAAAGACTACGCCAAGATTACTAAACCCCTAACATTGTTTTTAAGAGGAAAAAATGGTCTCGTAAAGAAAAATCAAAGTGAAAGAATGCAAATAAAATTAGATGAGGAAGCCATAAAAGCGATGAATATATTAAAAAAGGAATTACAAGCACAAGTCGAACTCTTTCAACCCGATTTCAATAAACCCTTTGACTTAACCACGGACGCAAGTAATTTTGCCATAGGAGCTGTGTTATCCCAAGGTAGAAATCCCATTTGTTTTATATCCAGAACACTAAGCGAGACGGAACAAAAATATAGCACGAACGAAAAAGAGTTATTAGCCATAATTTGGGCACTACAAAAACTCAGGAACTATTTATATGGACGATCAGACCTTACAATCTACACGGATCATCAGTCCTTAACCTACTCTATTTCAGGGAAGAACCCTAATAATAAACTAAAAAGGTGGAAAAACCAAATAGAAGAATACGGTGCCAAATTGGTATACAAACCAGGTTCTCAAAACATAGTTGCAGACGCACTAAGTCGGCAACAAATTAATCAATTAACCGACTCAGAATCGCAGCACTCTCAACTCAGCTCACCCACTGAAACCATAAGAAGGGTAGGCACTAGCTTAAACCATTTTAATAATCAAATAATTATCCAAACTAACAATGGATTAGTAAGAATAGAAAGTAAAAATATATTCGGAAAATTTAGACATACCATATACTTCACCCCTATAGAACAATTGATAACAGAAGAAATTCTATATCAAATAAAAGCCACACTAGTACAAACTTTCCCAACAACTAATTTTGTAATAGCAAATGCATTAGTCAGAGACATCACTGACGAAAATGAACAGAATGAAATAGTTGAACAAATACACAGAAGAGCACATACAAATTATAGAAATAAGATAAAAGAACTCTCTGAGAGCTATTACTGGCCTAACATGCAAGATATGGCAAAGAAGGCAGCACAAATATGTGAGATATGTAAAAAATGTAAATACGACAGACGACCGAATAAATTACTTTACGGAAAAACCCCAATACCAAATGAAGTAGGTACACATTTACACATGGATAAATTTTTTATGGACAACCAAATATATATAACTACAGTAGACAGATACTCAAAATTCTGCTATATAAGAAAAATACCAGATAGGAAAAACACATTTATATATTTGAATGAAATACTATCACAAATATTCCCATACGCAACGAACCTAACAACCGATAACGACCCGACATACGTTAATGTAGTAGCAAAATCTGTATACGATCGACTACATATACAGCACACAGCAGTGCCACCACTACATTCGACAACGAACGGTCAAGTAGAGCGGACGCACAGCACAATAGTGGAGCTAACTAACTTACTAGTAAAGGAAACCAAAGGCAAACACGAAGAGGTAATATTCGAAGCAGTACGACAGTACAATAAAACCATTCACTCGGTCATAGGACATAAACCCGAGGACGTGTTTTTCAACAGAGGAGGATACGACTATAAAGTCATCAGAAATAGAATTCAACATAATCAAGAAAGAGATATCACCCAACAGAAGGCACCGAACAAACAAACTACTTACAAGAAAGGAGATATTATTTACGTTAAGAGAAGCCGAAGAAATAAAAAACACGATAGATTCATGAAAAAAATAATTGAACAGGATAACGGTAGAACAGTCACAACAACTGATAATAGAATAATACACAAAGATAACATCCGTACGAACTAGAAATGATACTCATAATAATAATAATCTTGCTGTGCATAAACAGAATTAGTTCAGACACAAATATTACAAACCTGAAAGAAAAGATTATATATTAATTGAAACGAATCCAGCTTTTATATTTGATAGCTACGATTATTTATATCATATTACAAATTTAACTAGAATATTAACACCATACCAAAATATATTAAACTCAAAATATAATTTAGATTCAAATCCTGAAATGAAAATATTACACCAAAAAATTGAAATATTAATGAAACAGATAAATCCAGTTAATAGATTTAGAAGAGGATTAAACGCATTAGGGACAATATTAAAATGGATAACGGGCACACCAGACCACGATGATGAAGTAGAGATACAGATAAGAATCAATCAATTAATTGAGGGACATAATAAACAAAAAATAATAAATAGTAATTTCGAAAAAATGTTAAAGAAATTAAACCCCAAGGATTTCTCTGAAAAATTAATACTCACAGAAGTCTACAATGAACTAAATACTCTCCTAACTACAATTAATTTAGCAAAAAATAACAACTTCCTGTCAACTTCATTAGACTTAGAAGAAATCACAGAAATCATTGCGAAAGAAAAAACAAATGTTTTAACCATAAATATTTTAGAATATGCAGAAATTAAAATTGTTAAATTCAAACAAAACTTTGTAACAGTTTACAAATACCCAAAAATCAAAGAAAAATGTGAACAATTCTACATCCACTCATTAGCGTGGATGTGACCACTGGGTTTCTCATTATCTTGCGACCAAGCTGCCAACCGACACGCATACCGCATGGGAGCGACATCTTGGAAGTAAAACCGATATACCAACATTCGGTGAGCTGGAAGCGTTTTTAAATACTCGTATTTTAGAAATCGATGCAATCGAAAATCGCAGCATGACCTTTACTGCTTCATCTGCAGTTAAATCTCCAAAGGATACAAAACATCAAACCCCTTTCAATTATAACAACTCAAAACCCATTCAGAGATCGATGGTTAATGCTAAAAGTTTTCACGCTGCTCCAAACGTCAACACAGCTCAAGTTGAATCATGCGCTTTATGTGGTCAAGCACATATTATACGCCGCTGTCCAACCTTTCTCTCAAAAGATTGCTATGAGAGGAAGGCAATCGTTGATAAGGCAAAGCTGTGTCTCAATTGCTTAAGTAAGGCTCATGCACTTTCTAAGTGCACTAGCATCAAAAATTGCCTCCAGTGTGGCCAACGTCACCACACTTTACTGCATTTTCCATTCGCTACAAAGACTACTCCTGCAAATAACGCTCTTCCGCCATCAACTCCACGCGTTTTATCCAATTTCAGCAACGTTTCAGCACCTCCACAAGAACAATCAGTTCCAATTTCTTCAAACACACCTTCTCTTTCGACAGCAGTTTTAGAGGCAAGGCGCTTCACTCGCGCTCATTCTACGCTAGCGGCAAATCCAACACAATTGGGTGTCGATAGGATCCCCGTACAAGGGCCGAGACACATACTTCTTGCCACGGCGTCAGTAGGGCTGTGCAACGAAATCACGAATCGATCGGCGATAGTACACGCTTTGATCGATCAAGGATCCGAAGGAACGCTTATTACAGAAAATGCTGTTCAGCAATTAGGCCTGCAGCGTCATCCTACAGCTGCAGATATATGCGGAGTAGGCCCAAACCTATTTAGCCAATCACGATCATTGGTTAGCTGCACTCTTCGTTCATGCTTCGCCGCTCATATTGAGTCTGCTTATGTTCTGAAGCAACTCACAGCACCACTGCCCAGCCAGGAAATTGTGCCACAAGATATGGCACATCTACGAGGACTCGCTCTCGCCGATCCCAAATACTACCAGCCGAAAAGAATTGACCTCATTATCGGCGCAGACATGATCGCCCAAATATTGGAGCCGGAAACCCGCATTGGCCATGTTAACCAACCTATTGCCCAAAAAACTCATTTGGGATGGATCCTGTCGGGACGAATAAATTCTGACACGCCTTCTACTGTCACTATTCGCTGCCACCACAGCAACCTTGAGCTTGAAGGGCTTGTGCGAAAATTCTTTGAGAACGAGCATGTGCCCACTTCTGTACCAATGTCCGCTCAAGACCAGTGGTGCGAAGATTTTTTCCATAGCACTTATACTCGACAAGCAAATGGTAAATATCTGGTTCGTTTGCCTCTGAAGTCATTATATGATCCTAACCAAACTATAGGCAAGTCGAAACAAATTGCACTGAACAGATTTCATGAGCTAGAACGTCGACTCCAGCGTAATGCCGATCTCCGTGAGCAATATGAGGATGGAATTGAGGACTATTTTCGCCTGAACCAAATTCGCCCAGCTAGGACAATGGAGGAACTGCACTGCTCAACTACCAAATGTAACCAGCTAACCGTAACATCCTGTGTACTGCCGCATCACGCTGTGGTGAAAGAAACGAGTGTCACTACCAAACTACGAATTGTCTACGATGCGTCCTCGAAAACGTCAAATGGACGTTCATTGAATGATTTACTATGCATTGGCCCACCATTACAAAACGACCTTTCGGCTGTCATCCTGAAGTGGCGACTGCATAGATACGTCTTCTTGGCCGATATACAAAAAATGTATCGATGTATCGACATGAACCTAGAGGATTCAAATTATCAACGCATATTGTGGCGCAACAAAGATGGACATGTTTACGAATAGTGCCTCACGACGGAGACCTTTGGAACAGCGTCCGCGCCGTACACTGCAATTAGAGTTCTTCATCAGCTCGCGCACGATGAAAAACACCGATTCCCCCTCGCTGAGAATATTTTGCTTCACGAGATGTACGTTGACGATGTACTAAGCGGAAGTGATTCAATTGCTAATGCAACACTGTTGCGTGATCAACTGATAGCGGCGTTAAAGTCAGCTGGCATGGAACTCAGAAAATGGTCCAGTAACACTCCTGAATTTTTGCACCCTATTCCATACGAGCATCAATCGTATGATCCAGCACAACAACTCAACACTAACGAGACGATCAAAATGCTTAGCCTGCATTGGCAGCCGAATCTCGACTCTTTCACTTTCTCAGTCAAATTTGCTATCAACTCCAGCGTAACAAAATGATCGGTTCTGTCAACCATTGCCCGTTTGTTCGATCCCCTCGGATTTCTTACCCCGATTACTGTAGCAGCGAAGGTAATCCTAAAGGAGATTTGGGCAACGAAAATTAAACGTGATGATGATCATTATGTAGCTCTAGGTTCGGATGAAGAATTGCCTCCGACTATCAATGCGAACTGGCAAAGGTTTGTTACTGAATTGCCACAGGTAAAGGCGATCTCTGTTCCACGCTGGTTACATTACTCGACGCAACAACAACTTCAGTCGGTAGAACTACATGCATTCTGTGATGGCTCCTCCTCGGCATATGCTGCAGCGGTATATTTACGCTTGCACTACAGCAAGAAGGACATTTACACATACCTAGTCGCCGCTAAAAGCAGGGTCACGCCTATCGGCTCACTTACAATCCCTCGAGTGGAGTTATGCGGCGCTGTGCTGGCATTGGGTCTCTCCAATTGGGTTCAGAATACCCTCAAGCCAGTGTATGGAAAACTGCCAGTCTACTTCTGGTCAGACGCAACAATTGTCCTTTATTGGATTTACGGTGATCTCAACAGATGGAAACTATATGTAGCAAATCGTATAAGCAAAATATTGTCGCACAGTACACCTAGTCAATGGAGGCATGTTGGCACTTAAGAAAACCCTGGTGATTGCGCCACGCGCGGTTTATCACCAACACAGTTGAAAGATTTGGAACTCTGGTGGAATGGACCACGGTTGCTAACGCAGCCCAAGTCAACTTGGCCAACTTGCTCAATTAACGCGTTAGATGTCGGTGATACAACACTGGAAGAAAAACCGGCTAAAGTTCATGTTCATGCAGTTGTTGCAATCTCATCGTTTGTACAACGTTTTTCTTCACTTAAGAAACTTCAACGCATCACCGCTTGGATGTTACGATTTTATTATAATCTTCAGCGTAAAATTAACCACGAGGGACCAAAAGGTGGCCCACTGACTCCAAGTGAGTTACAACAAAGTTTGGTTTGTATCGTTCGACTGGTGCAACAAGAAGCTTTTCGAACAGAAATACATTTGATCGAAACCAAACAAGTTGTGCCAAATAGCAGCAAACTCGTCAGCTTAACGCCGTTTCTCGGAGAAAGAAAAGTTCTTCGTGTACGCGGTCGGCTTAAGCATTCTCTTCTCCCTTACGACCAACGACACCCAATGATATTGCCGAGTAACCACCATGTAACGAAGTTAATTATTGACAACGCTCATTTCAATACCCTACACGGTGGTATCCAATTAACACTTTGTACCATCCGAAAACAATTTTGGATCATACATGCGCGCAAAACGGTGCGCAACCATCTTAAAAATTGCATCAAGTGCTTTCGTAATAACCCACAGCCCACTACACAATTAATGGGAGATTTACCCACGCAACGCGTTAACCCTCCTCAACGCGCTTACTACGCAACAGGTGTTGATTACACGGGGGCCATCGAGCTGAAATCGTCAAAACATCGCGGTCATACGGTTTACAAGGGTTATATAGCCATATTCATATGCCTGGCTACGAAGGCGGTGCATATAGAGGCAGTTACTGGCATGACAACGGAGCATTTTTTATGGGCGTTACAGCGTTTCATTGCCCGCCGTGGGATATATCAGGACTTGTATAGCGACTGCGGCACCAATTTTGTTGGAGCTGATAAAATTTTGAAAATTAATCAAAGGCGATTTGTCGAAGAAGTTGAGCGTGATATTGTACCTCAATTAGCCGTACAAAACATAAATTGGCATTTCAGCCCCCCGTACTCTCCAAATTTTGGCGGGCTGTGGGAGGCTAATGTAAAATCCATCAAATATAATCTAAAACGCATTATCGGCGGAACAAGACTAACCTACGAGCAGCTGTCCACAACCCTGGCAAGGATCGAAGCCTGCCTTAATTCAAGGGCCTTGTGCCCGCTGACATCCGACCCCGATGACCTCTTTGTGTTAACTCCGGGGCACTTCTTGGTCGGGGACGCCTTACTTTCACCACCTGAAACCACTCCTGATAGAAAATCCCTTACAGCGCAGTATTTTGATATGCAGCGATTGGTACAACAATTTTGGACCAGATGGTCAGCAGACTGGCTCTCTCATTTGCAAGCACGACCAAAATGGAGGCAGGAGGAGCCAAATCTCTGTGTAAACGAGCTGGTTTTGGTGAAAGATGATAAACTACCCCCCACTCAATGGTTGGTCCAGGATCAGACCAACTTGTACGAGTAGTTACTGTTCGTACCCAACACGGCCTTTATAAGCGTTCGGTAACGAAAATTTGTCGATTGCCAATACCATCTACCAGCGAAGCGAGGGATACTACTCTGCTTAACTAGCACTCTTGCACACACTTAACCTTTTATCTCTTACCTTATTATAGGTGAAACCCACAACCTACATCAAACCAGATCAGAAACGATGTCATAGCAAATCAGAGGCGCTTCGGTTCATAATGCTGGGCTCAGCATTGGGGGCGGCATGTACAATCTGGCAGCCTTATTGTTATTTTGAGTACCAAAGGGAACGGACATTTTCCAAGGAATCTCCCGCTATTCTCTTCACCAATCTCTGGCTTTGCTTGCAGCCGCTGCTGTATATGTAATATATAATATATTCTTATGTCAGTCAGCATCAAACTGTCAAGTAGAGTAGAATTGTCGCGCAAATAAAACTGATGGAATTTAAAATCAAGAACCTCGTTTTACTTTAGTGGAAACTACACACGGACGGAGGAACCACCACGACGAGAGGTGGCAAGGCATGTCACCGGCGACAACCCGATGAGGACCACCACGCAACCGCCAGTCACATCACACCACTCAGCGGCGAACACACAGCGTCGTGGCCTATCCACGAATCAGAGCTTCGACCCCAACAACGTATGCAGGAGATGTGGACAGGAAAGGCACTATGCCAGGCGATGTCGCAATGCACGGAAGTTATTCTGTTGGGAGTGCGGTCGGGCCAATGTCCGTACGAGTGAATGCTGTCGCCGGCGTCAGGGAAACGGCGGAGGGCTCTACCAAGAACACGGCGCGGTGAGCCCACCGAACCCAGCGTCGATACGCCCATAACCATGCGTCAAGACCACGGTCGAGTGTACGCCCTGGTCTACTTGGGTAGGGAGCAAGTCGAGGCCGTCATCGATACCGGCGCCTCGAAGAGTTTCATATCCACCACCCTAGCGGAATATGTGGCAACCGTAGGAAGCGGAGAAAGAATAACGGTAGCCCTCAAAGTACACATGGCCGACGGTACCAGTAGCAACGTTTTCGAGGCCATGAAGATCGAGATTCGTCTCGGACGAGCGATTCACCACGCAGTGATATACATCATGCCAGGTGCAATAGACGTCCTCATGCTCGGCCTGGACACGTTGGGAAGCATGGGAGCTGCAGTATCCTGCGGCGGTCAACACGTCGTACTCACCGAACCGACTACACAGCCGGCACCGCCCATTACGTCACAAACCACGGAGAATAGCACCTCACCCACAGTAAGTAATACCACCCCGCAGGGGGCGGCTACGAGGAAGCACCGACGGAAAGGCCGATCCAGGAGCGAGAGGGTCAACAGAGTAGACCATGACGACCACAGTGGGAGCGTCGATGAGCGCACTTCCGCGGGGATGCCACGCGGTAACCATACAGACGATGCAACACGAATACGCGTCTTCCTAGCGGAAGAACTAGAGAAGTTTGAAACCATGAGCGGAGTGGCCAACGTGGTGGAGCACAGGATCGTCATGACCGACGCCCGCCCCATCAAGCAGCGGTACTTTCCGCGCAACCCAGCGATGCAGGCCATCATCAACGCAGAGATCGACGAGCTTCTCTCCAAAGGGTGCATCGAACCCTCCTGTAGCCCGCATAGCGCGCCCATCGTGTTGGCTCGGAAGAAAAACGGCAAGTGGAAGCTGTGTGTGGATTATCGGCAACTAAATGCCCGATCAGTACCTGACGCATACCCCTTACCCAGAATACAACAGATACTGGACAAGTTACGTAGGGCTAAGTATATCAGAAGCCTAGACCTCAAAAACGGCTACTGGCAGATACCCCTGGGACCGAACAGTCGTCCATACACCGCCTTCACCGTACCGGGGAGCAGACTATTTCAATGGCGCGTCATGCAGTTTGGCTTGCACTCCGCGCCAGCAACATTTCAGAGAGCACTCGACCAGGTCATCGGCCCAGAAATGGAACCCCACGCTTTCGCCTACCTAGACGACATCATCGTCATAGGCTCCATCTTCGAGGAACACGTACAAAACCTACGAGAAGTACTGTCACGACTACAACGCGCGAATCTCCGTATCAACCCCGAGAAGTGCGACTTCTTCAAGAAGGAACTCCGATACTTGGATCATGTGGTCAGTGGCAAGGGAATCCAAGAAATAAAACCACCGTCTAACGTGAAGGAAGTACGCCAGTACCTCGGGATAGCCTCGTTGTACCGTCGCTTCGTGTCCGATTTCGCCACGTTAAGCCAACCACTAACTGCACTCCTGGAAAAGGGTAAGCATTGGAAGTGGGGAGTCGAACAACAAGAGGCTTTCAACACCCTCAAGCGGAAGCTCACCGAGGCCCCCGTACTCGCGTGTCTGGATTTTAACAAGCAATGCACCCTACAGACGGACGCTAGTAACTTTGGCCTGGGAGCGGTACTGACACAAGAGTTAGAAGGAGGCGACCGCGTAATATCTTATGCCAGCAGGAAATTAAACAAAGCGGAGGCCAACTACTCGCCCACAGAGAAGGAGTGTGTTGCCATCGTTTAGGGAATCCAGAAGATGAGGCCCTACCTAGAGGGATACGGATTCAAGGTGATCACCGAACACATGTCGCTGAAGTGGGTGAACTCGATCGAGAGCCTTTCGGGCCGTATAGCGAGGTGGGCCCTAGAATTGCAACAGCATACGTTTGATACAGAATATCGAAAATGGAAGCTCAACCTGGTCGCGGACGCACTTTCACGGCACCCACAGGAGACCCTCCACAAGCGATAACGACGGAACCACGATGCAAGTGGTGGCATAAGCGCTTGGGCGAAGTACGCCAATCCGGAAAAATACGCGGAATATATGGTGCAGGACGGACAACTCTACCGCCATATCCCGTGCCGAAGCCAGGATGAGGAAGCAGTGCCCTGGAAGTTATGCGTACCAACCCACCTTCGCCAGCGGGTGCTACAGGAGAACCACGATGTACCCAGCTCCGGCCACATGGGCATCCGGCGGACAGTGGCGCGGATTGCCAACCGATATTATTGGCCAGGTATGTTTCGAGATATCAGCCGCCACGTACGCCAGTGCGATTTCTGCAAAAAATACAAGGAAGGTCAACAGAAACCAGCGGGCAAAATGCTGTCACAGGTGGTTTCGGAGCCCTTCGCAACGGTCTGCACAGACTTCGTCGGACCCCTACCGCGATCTACACATGGCAACACCAGGATATTGGTATTCTTCGAGCGCTTCAGCAAATGGGTAGAGATAGTCACAATGAGACGTGCCACGGCAGAAGGACTACGCCGTGCATTCAGAGAACGAATCCTAGCGAGATTTGGCGTTCCGAAGATACTCATCCCGGACAACGGCGTCCAGTTCACCAGCACGCTGTGGCAACGCTACCTCCAAGAGATGGGAATACGACAACAGTTTACCGCGCCATACACGCCCCCAGGAGAACCCAACGGAACGCGCTAACCGGACGGTCAAGCGAATCATAGCTCAACTCACCAGATCGCAACACCAGCGATGGGATGACCTCCTCACCGAAATTGAGCTAGCCATAAATACCGGCGTCATCGCCTCTACTGGGTACAGCACAGCTTTTCTCGTCCAAGCCCGTGAGCCACGACTACCTGGAGCGCTCTTTGATGAGATCAACATTGGGACGGGCACTATTCCCCCTACTGCCGAGGAGAAGTCCAGCAGGATGCAGGAGGCATTCAGGATTGTCCGGCAAAACATGGAGAGAGCGGCGAAGGACCAGGCCCGCCTCTACAACCTCAGACAGCGAAAATGGTTTCCTAGGGTTGGCGAACTAGTCCTCGTCAAGGAACACCATCTATCTAAGGCTGCGGACGGATTCGCAGCGAAATTGGACCCAAATATTGCGGTCGTTACAAAATCCTGAGATACATATCACCTGTGATCGTCCAGTTATGCAAGACCGATGGAGGGAGAGAAAAAACGGCCAGTATCGCGGAACTAAAAGCATATCATACCAGCGAGGCCATACAAGAACAAGGAGACTATTAAGAAAAGAAAAAAAAGGGGAAAGACCAAGTGAATAATTGAATTAATTAACCAATGTTAAATTTATACGTCACTCCAACCAACCATTCAACCGCGCACATCCACCCAGGAGCCAAGGGAGTTCCAGACCACCAAGTAGAGGGGGAGTGTGAGGACTAAATGTCCCCAGGGAATTAAGCCCACACAAACTTACGCACCAACAACCAAACCAGTCAACCCAAAGCAACACAAGTCAGCGCAACTGGCCACGCAGCAAACCACGGCAACACAAGTCATAGCAACACTCGACAACCTCTTCGCTGCCATAGCAACGCAACATCACACAGCAACATCAAGCACATAGCCTAGTAAAGAAGTAGCGCGACAAGAAACGAGGCAGTCAGCACGAGACTGTGGTCGTCAACATACGGCTACTGGCAAGAACTGACTTCTTCCGCACCGGCTCGAGCGTCGGGCCTGATTCCACTTCTGCAACAGCTGCTGGTAGGGTGATTTCTTCTGCACCGGCTTGAGCGTCGGGCTGGACGTCACCTTCCCAGTGGCAGCGCCATAAGCTACACACGCTCTCACCACAGCCTCTCGTGGAACCACGTACGGGCGACATCCGCACGCCCGTAGTCAGCACCGCCGTTAGCAGATGGACATCGACAGCGCCTACAAGAGCGCTTCTCACCGCCGTCAGCAGAGCGGCGTCAACAGCGCCACTAGAGCGACTCTCCGTCGCGAACAGAGCGCCACTTATCAACGTCGCCAGAGCGCCGCCCAACGGCGCGAGTAGAACGATACTCTCCAGCGTCATTAGCGCGATACTCTCCGGCGCGAATAGAGCGCCACTTGTCAACGCCGCAGAGGGCAGCCCAGCGGCGCGAGTAAAATATTACTCCCGGCGTCACCGGAGCACCACACATCGGCGTGGCCAGAGCGCTACCCTCCGCATTACAAGAGCGCCACCTACCGGCGTCACCAGAGTTGTTAGAACGCCATTCACCGGCACGACCAGAGCGCAACCCACCTTGCAAGAGCGCTACATACCGACGCGGCCAGAACACCGCTTATAGACGTTAGCAGCGTGCCACTCAGCGGCGTCAGCAGAGCGCTGCCCACCAGTACCAAAGTCACGCCACTACAACCTAACGGGCTCTTAACGGAACAAGGAGCCGTTACCCGTCACTGCAAGTGACGCTACCGAATGTGTCAAATTGTTATTTGATATATGTTCTTTTATAGAAATTAAGGAAAATTAAATAATAACGTACGATTTACCAGAGCCCCGAAACTACAAATTTATTGTAACGAACCATGACACGGCGAGTATACCCCAGCATTTTAGAAGAAGCATCGAGGCAAGCAAAAACGCTTGGTTACAAGTTCTCTAAAAATGTTTTTTAAGAATAAGTCAGGAATTTGAGGGCGTTAATTTTAAGCGTAGTTTCGTGAATTACTCGACCAGCCATACGACATGTACTCAGGGGCGGACCTACGGGGGGCAGTGGGTTTGTTGAGAGCAGTAAACTGATTTAAGATGTTTTGATAAAAAAACTTTCTTTTCCATTTCTTGCATTTTTATGAATTTTTAAAGTTTCTTGCAACCAGAAAAAAGTCAGCTAAATATATTTCTCTAAACACATAATTTGATTACACTTACAAAATTTTGTTTAAATCATGTGTTGAAAGAAATACTTTTAGCTGACTTTTTCCGGGTGCGGAAACAGTATACCATCCTTTAATGGTGTGAGTCTTTGCTTCCTCCATGGTAGAAATGTCACCTTCAGTGAAATCTTATGCCGAAATCTATACTAATATATACATATTGTGAAAGCCGTTTTTTTTGTGTCCCCAAAGCTCGAGATCGGCTGTACTGATTTTTTTTAAATTTTGGTTGTAGGTTTTGGATGGGTTTCTCAGTCTTAGGCAAAAAAAAATAAATACTAGGCCCCCACCATTATCTCGCTCGCGATATCGATGGTGAACATTGTATCCGGCGCAATTCAACAAAGTTGAGTTTCTGTGCAGATTCGTCTCTTGACCGCAGCTATTAATATTCCATGACGACGCATGAAGACGATTATCTCCTCGATCTTTCTCTGAAGTCCATTGCAATTGATTTGTAATACCTTTGTGTGGCTTAAGAGACCAATTGTGATGATGATGATTTTCCGTCGAAAACTATGTCAAAAAGTTATAAACAGGGAACGGATTTTATAGAAATTGCCTTTTTTCTGCTGAAGGGATAGAGTATACTCGATTAAGAATGTCCACGATTTAGCTTTCATTAATTCCATACATACACATTTGATATTGCCTTTTTTAAGATATTTTCCTGTTTTTGCCTTTTCTACCTTAAAGGCCAGTATGCAGCTCTCAAGAAAAGCACAAACTCGATATAAAATAACGTACAATAAATGGCTTAAAAATTTTCGTGTGTCAAATTTTCTTAAGGCAGTACGCAGTTCTTTAGAAATTTGCAACGCTTTCTAGTAGGTTTTCAAAAGTTTTTTTGTGAAAAAAGAGCACAAGGCAACCCATGTTTGCGACAGAAATATATGCCCGTTCCATTATTTCTTGAGGAAAGAGTGAGGCAACAGGTTGTGAAGTATCAGATATCAAAATTCCTTGGACACACACACGAAATAATGGCAATTGTTTTCTTGTCCGTTTTTTGAGAGCTGCATACTGGCCTTTAGTTTTAAAGGGCAAGGAAAAAGCCCTTATTCCTGATATTATGAAGGTTTTAAACGTTCGATATTTAAATTGGGCGCCACTCACTCACTCACTCAACTCACGTTCGAAAGCACGTTTAGTACATTCAAGACTTATTTTCGCAAAAACCTAATGAAAATGCTGCCAGAAAACTTCAAAATGCATCTTGTGGTTCAGTGTTACTACAACTATAGAGATTAAAGTTTTGTGAGTTAAAAACTCGAATGGAGAAAATAGTGCAAGATTCAAAGTTGAAACTTTTCACATAATGGAACTAGTTCATAGTTTTTCTTTTTTACTTGTAAATAAACATTTCTGAAATAAATGTATGTTTTAATTGTTTTTCGGTTTTTGTCTTTTTCTAGTGCATTCTTTTGCGATTTCTAGTGGCTTTTCCTGCCTATTTCGCTATTTAAATTTGCCTTTTATAGCCTATTTCGTTATTTTATTTTGCCTTTTTAATAGATGTTTAGGTCCTAAAAATCCGTTCCCCGGTTATAACTAACCTTAGAGTAGATTTTTTTTCGACTATGAATATGCCCCAATATGTTTCGAAAGGTAAAATATTGAAAGTCTTTATTTACATGGTATAAACGATTGGAATGACTTGAAGACACTTTTTTCGGCTGTGACACTTTTTTGCGACTTTCGAAAAATTTTCAGCGGTAACACTGCCGCCAGTGTATGTCTTAAGAAAGAAGAATACGTGTACTATTTAAATAAATGATAAGGAAAATTTTTGGATTAAATCTGAAATTTACAACAATTTTTATTATTTTTCGCAATTCTACAATACGTTTTGCCAAAATTTCAAATGAAAACAGTCTCTTAAGGGCCATTCTTCACATATAACTTTCCTCGCTTTGCTTGACAGTTCAAACTTTGACAACAAAGCGTGAAACGCAGAAGGTATGCTACAATAAACGCTTTGACAGCTTTTGCGTTCTCCTTTTCCTCCATATATTTTATCTGTAAAATAGATAACAATATAATAATATGCATTAATAATAGCAATAAAAATTCCTATTTACCCTATTTTTGTCATTAAATGCAAATGCAAGCGCACGAGAAAAGATACATGTAGACATCTGATTGCCAAAGCGGGCAAAAGTTGAGAGTTGCCCAAGATTTTGCTTCGTTTTGCTTTGCTTTGCTTCAAACGTTTTTTATGTGAGCATACTCATGCATATGCCTACATCGATCTTATATGTCAAAGCAAAGAACTATCAAGCAAAGCGAAGAAAGTTGTATGTGTATCAGCCTTTAGAGCCATTACTTTGAAAATAATGTTTAATTCTGAGGAAAACTAGGCACCGTTCGTTAAAGTCACAAACAATTTCTAAGCTATTGCACTTTTTATAATAAGCAAATTATAATTTTCCTAGACAAACGACTCTTGCGTCCTCGTTCGCACACTCTGGGCAACGTGAGCAACCCATGTGCGAGATGCGGTAACGAATCCAAGTGGAGCCTTGGGTCACGGAAGAAAGAGAGGGAGCTTCGGTGGGGCCACTCCGACTTATTCGGTTTAAGGGCTCACTGAAGTCTACAGCTTCTGTTCACCAATAGGTGCGGCTGCAAGCGGGTGTCTGCATGGAGAAAACGGCTCGCTATATAAACGTGTATTTGGTTGCGAAACCACCCCCGTCCCAGCAATGGGTTGTGCGCTGGGTTTGAGACCCGCCACGTAAAACCACTTCCAGTGAAGAAGCAAGGCAAAGCCTCGGATGAGACCCCCCCGTATGATGACGACCACGGCAAACGTTTAAAGGACTACGATTTGAGGGAATGCACCTGGAATGTCCGGACCCTTAATGGGGAAGGCGCCTCTGCCCGGCTGGTTGATGTCTTCGTAAGGACAAAAGCTGACATCACCGCCATCCAAGAAATGCGTTGGACGGGGCAAGGCAAGCAATGTCTGGGGCCTTGCGACGTCTACTACAGCTGCCATGTAAAGGGGCGCAAATTCGGAGTTGGATTTTTGGTGGGAGAGAGACTCCGTCTCCGAGTACTGTCGTTCACCCCGGTGGACGAGCGTCTAGCCATAATCCGCATCAAAGCGAGATTCTTCAACATCTCGCTCATCTGCGCCCATGCCCCGACGGAAGAGAAGGATGAAACATCCAAGGATCTCTTCTGTGAAGGCTTGGAGCGCACGTATTTGCGGCAATAAGAAGAGAGAGGCCGAAATACGTGATGTGAAGAGCTTGAAATGCTGGCCGACAGGCAGAATACCCGAAAATTTTACCAGAGAGTTAGGCGACTTACGGAAAGTTTCAAGACCAGGGCGTACTCCTGTAAGAATAATAATGGCGACCTAGTAACCGATGTCCAGAGCGTACTTAAATTATGGAGAGATCACTTTTCCGCCCTACTAAATGGTAGCAGCACGGAAAGTTGTGGGGAAGAAGAACCCGAGCCCGCAGTCGATGATGACGGAGTCGACGTTCCACCGCCCGACTATGACGAGGTATAGCAATAACGCGACTGAAAAACAACAAAGCTGCTGGAGCTGACGGCCTGCTAGCTGAGCTATTCAAGTACGGCGGCGAGGAGTGGATAAGGTGCATGCATCAACTCTTGTGCAGAATATGGTCAGATGAACGTATGCCCGACGACTGGAATTTAAGTGTGCTCTGCCCAATCCACAAGAAAGGTGACCCCGCCATTCGCGCCAACTACCACGGGATCAGCCTTCTAAGCATAGGTTACAAGGTCTTATAGAGCGTATTGTGTGAAAGACTGAAGCCCACCGTCAATGAACTGATTGGGCCATATCAGTGTGGCTTTAGCCCTGGAAAACCCACCATAGACCAGGTATTCACAATACGCCAAATCTTGGGAAAAGACCCGCGAGGAAAGGATCGACACTCACCACTTATACGCCGCTATGTCTGAATTTGGCATCCCCTCAAAACTCATACGGCTGTGTAAAATGACGTTGAGCAATACCACCAACTCCGTCAGAATTGGGAAAGACCTCCCCGAGACGTTCATCACCAAACGGGGTTTCAGACACGGCGACTCCCTTTCATGTGACTTCTTTAATCTGTTATTGGAGAAGATAATAAGAGCTGCAGAACTGAACCGCTCAGGAACAATTTACTACAAGAGCGTGCAATTGCTGGCTTATGCCGATGACGACATCATCGGTAACAAAAACCGCGAAGTCTGTTCTGCCTTTTCCAAGTTGGATAAGGAAGCAAAGCGAATGGGTCTGGTGGTAAACGAGGACAAGACGAAGTATCTCCTGTCATCAAACAAACAGTCAGCACATTCGCGCCTTGGCACCCACGTCACTGTTGACAGTTACAATTTGGAGAGAGTAGAGAATTTCGTTTACTTGGGAACCAGCATTAACACCGATAATAATATCAGCATTGAAATCCAACGCAGAATCACTCTTGCCAACAGGTGCTACTTTGGATTGAGTAGGCAATTCAGGAGTAAAGTCCTCTCTCGACGTACGAAAACCACGCTCTATAAGTCACTCATCATGCCCGTGCTGGTATATGGCGCAGAAGCATGGACAATGACAACATCCAATGAGGCGGCTCTTGGAGTGTTTGAGAGAAAGATTTTGCGGAAGATTTACGGGCCTTTACGCGTTGGCGACGGCGAGTACCGCAGACGATGGAACGATAAGCTGTATGAGCTGTACAACGACATGGACATAGTGCAGCTCCAGCTCAGAAAGTATTAAACTCGGAACCCGCTGGTGGTAGCAGAGGAATAGGGAGGCCCCCACTGCGATGGAAAGATCAGGTGGAGAAGGACTTGGCTTCACTTGGCCTTTACAATTGGCGTCAGCTGGCACAGAAGAGAAACGACTGGCGTGCTTTGCTGAACTCGACCAAAATCACTTAGGCGGTTACAACGCCAAAAAAAAGAAGAAGACAAACTATTGAAACCTTAAAGTGAATCCAATCCAACGGATTCAAATTTCCTGTGAAATTACATGGAAGTAAGTTTGGAAATTTGTTTAGAAAATTCATAACATCAGAATTTGTCCATTGATTTTTATAAATGGTACCTAGTTTTGCTCAGAATAAAACACTTTTTTTTTGGTAATAACTATAGGATCTATCACCCTCGGTAGGGCAGGCAACTTGCCGTTGGTGCGGGGGCTTAGCTGAATCGCTGACCAGCCCTTTTCTGGTCTGGGGCATCGTAGACGCGCTCGTCGCTTCTGCGCTGCCTTTTCTCCAGATCAGGGCTGCCGGCGAACGGTGACCAAGAACTGCCACCTCCTAGTCCAGGGTTCCTATTGGACGGCTTGCAGCCAGGAGGGTATAGTCCGGCTGTATTAGAACGGCGCCTCTTAGACACCGGGCCGCATCGAGGAGTTACGGTGGCCTTACCGCGACATGGGGCGCTGGCGCGGCGGACCAGATAAGATCCCCTTCTAGTGACTTGACTGCTGAGCTCGCCGCGTCGAGCAGGCAGTCGTACGAACAAGATGAATACAACTAAACTTTTAAAAACAACAACAAATACAACAAAACCAACAGCAGGAAAAAATGCTAAACCAGGCGCGAAAACCAGCGCAAAAACACCGACAGCTACAGCTACAACGTCAGCAACTGCCACAACTGCAATTATTGCTGCTACAGCAGCAACAGCGTTAACAGCAGCTACTACAGCAACAGCAACAACTACAGCAACTGCTGCGAGTTCAGCAACAGGAGCACTAAAAACAGCAACGGCCACGAACGGCAGTAACATGCTTGGCGGGGGTAAAGGCACCAGGCGCAGGGGCAGCTTCCTTGAGAGCCTGACCGAAGAAGAGGCTGCCCTCTTCATTGAGCACGCCAGAGATGACGAAAAGCCAAGCACCAGCAGTGGCAGCGTGGATCAGGTGCAGCCCCTTTCGGAAGGCCTCAAGGGAGCAGGTGCATCTCTCCTGAAGAACAGGCATCGCTCCGCAAGCAGGCAGCGGACTGAAGGTCGGCGTCGCTCCAGGAGTCGTGACCGCTCCGAGAGTCGTCGCCGGTCCAGGGGCCGGCGTCGCTCGGAGAGCAGGCATGGCTCCAGCAGCGGGCACCGTTCCGCCAGTAGGCACCGTAGGTCTCCCAGCCAGTACTCCACAGCGTCGCATGAGTCAGGGTGGCACGTACAGGAGAGAAAGAAGCGCATTCGCAGGTGCAGACCTCCTCCACTCCCCCCCTTGACGACCACCATCGAGCTGGTCTTGGTGGGTCGGGAGTTAAATGGTATCTTAGGTACCTTTGGCAGGGGAAATCTACTAATGAAGCCCGTACTATGGCGGAAGTACGGCAGGAGGTAGAGCGAGAAGAACGTGAGCGAGAAGAGCGCAAGCGCAGAGGAAATAGAGCTGCTACCGCTGTTAGGCAGCATAGCAGCAACCCAGGTGAACTGAAAAGCTGAAAAGCAGAGAGGCGGGCAACAGCAACATAGACCCGCGCCTGCTGAAAAGCAGAGAGGCGGGCAACAGCAACAGAGACCCGCGCCTGCTGAAAAGCAGAGAGGCGGGCAACAGCAGCAGAGACCCGCGCCGGCCACTGGCGGAGAGGCGGGGAACCCAAAGGTAACTCAACAGCAACTTCCACAGGTACAGCAAAGCGAACGTGCTTACAGGTTACACCACCGCAGCCACCGTCCCCCAAGCGGCAGCGGGGGCCTACACCCCCTCAGACAGAGTCTAGGGGCCTTGTTGGGTCTACGGGCCAAGGTCAGCCTCAGGAAGGAACCGCTCAGCAGCCCAGCTATTCTGATGCTCTTAAAGGCATCCGGGTGGCTGTGCTGCCCTGTGATTACCCTGCAGTTGCCCTATGCCCTGAGGACCTAACCAGACTCCAGGATGTGATCATGGACGAGGTCCTAAAAGGGTGGAAGCACCCTCTGGTGTTCTGTGGGGTGTTCTTCAGGTCAGGCATGCTCCTTGTAGACAGCAAGGCTGAGCGGACTGCAGCCTGGCTGGCAGAAAAGGCTCCGGCTATTGAGGGGTGGAAGGGACCCGAGCTATGCACAAAAAGGGGGGAGGACATCCCGCCGGTGCACACTATCTCGGTGGTCTTCCCCAGATGCGCCTGAAGGCACTAGCAGTAGAGGTAGCCCAGGTCAACCTGCATCACGCGGTGACCGCCTCGGCGGTCATTGCGAGCAGGTTTGCCACGGAGGAACTTGGTATACTGCTAATACAGGAACCGTGGACCTACAAGGGCCAGGTGAGGGGCCTTAACCACAATGACAATAAGGTAATTTGGGACCTCTCCTGCGAGAGGCCCAGAGCGTGTGTAGTGCTGGAAAATAATATTAATTATTTCTGCATTACAGAGTTTCTAACACAGGATCTGGTAGCGGTCCAGACTACCTTGAAAGTTGATGGCAGAGAGATGGAGGTGGTCTTGGCTGCAGCCTACTTTCCGGGGGACAACGCCAACGTGCCGCCCCTTGAGGTGCAGCAGCTTCTGGAATTCTGCCGCAGGAGACGACTTCCTGTCATTCTAGGCTGCGATGCAAAC
Organism: Rhagoletis pomonella; assembly: GCF_013731165.1. Classification (NCBI taxonomy): domain Eukaryota; kingdom Metazoa; phylum Arthropoda; class Insecta; order Diptera; family Tephritidae; genus Rhagoletis; species Rhagoletis pomonella. Next base: position 7,531 of record NW_023459746.1, on the reverse strand, counting down.
GCCTACAATATGGAGTGGGGCAGTTCGGACACTAACCGCAGGGGAGAGTGCCTCTTAGAATATATTATAAGTGAAGACCTGAGCATTCATAATGTCCGTAATGAACCGACGTTCATTACTAGGGTCAGAGAGGAAGTTCTTGACATCACTATCAGCAAAAGACTGGCCAGCCCTTTGATCATCCAGTGGAAAGTCTCATCTGAGCCTTCGCTGTCGGATCACAGGATTGTCCGGTTTGCACTGGGAGCTGCTTGTCTGAGAGGTTACCCTAAGAGAAACCCCAGGAAGACAGACTGGGCCAAATATGAAGAGGTACTTGGACTGAACCTACCAAGAATAGAGGTACAGATTAGAAAGGCAGATTGTATAGCGTTAGAAGACAGGGTTAATAGGCTGAACGGCACAATCTTAGATGCCGTTACGTCCAGCTGTCCCGTGTCAAAGCCTAAGGGGAAGGCTCAGTCTCCCTGGTGGTCACGGGAACACTCGGTTTTTAGAAAAGAGGTGCGCAGACTGTTCAACAGGGCAAAGCGCACCGGGAACTGGGAGGAATACTCAGTCAGTCTGACAAAGTACAATAAGGAGATTAGAAAGCCCAAGCGTAGCAGCTTCAGGACCTTTTCTGAAAACAACGCATCCACTCCTGCAGCTGCTAGGCTTCATAAAGCTTTGGCAAAGGACAACACAGCCAGCAGATTGGCTATAAGGCTACCTAATGGGACTTTTTCAGGTACAGAACAGGAAAGGGCACTCGCCCTGCTGTCGGCCCACTTCTCGGACGCCATTCCACCGCTGGGGAAGCTATGTTCCGTGCGTACAGGCCATCCCCACCGGACTGGAAGCTGGCTAAAAGCCTTGTAAACCGACAAACAGTGCGGTGGGCTTTGGACTCCTTCGAACGGTACAAGGCCCCTGGCGTGGATGGTATATGTCCAATGTTGCTGAAGCAGGGAGGAGAGCTCTTACTTCCACATCTGGTGGATGTTATGAGGGACAGTCTAGCGCTGGCCCATATTCCCAAGGTGTGGCAAAGGGCCAGGGTCATCTTTATCCCGAAGGTAGGTAAGAGAGATTACTCTCTTGCCAAGTCATTCAGGCTGATAAGTCTCACATCCTTTATGTTAAAGGCAATGGAGAAAATTATTGACCATGAGATCAGGTTTAACACTGTGAAACAAGCCCCTCTGCATTCCAATCAGCACGCGTAAAGAGTGGGTAGATCCACGGACACTGCGCTGTATGCCTTAACGGAGGAAATACAAGGGGCCTTTGAGTGTGATGAGGTGGTGCTCTGTACCTTCCCCGATATCGACTGAGCCTTTGATAATGCCTCCCATTCGGGAGTTGACAGAGCTCTTGAGAAACATGACGTTCAGCCAACCATCCGGCCCTGGATAGCAAGGTTTCTGCAGACCAGGATTGCCGAAACAGCGTCGTTCAGATACGAACAACAAAAGGATGCCCACAAGGGGGAGTATCATCTCCTCTACTGTGGAGCTTAGTTGTGGACGAACTCCTACAGCTACTCACTAACGAGGGCGTCCGGTGCCAAGGGTATGCGGACGACATAGTGATTATTGCTAGAGGGAAGTTCGCTAGTACTCTCTGTGACATCGTCCAAAGAGGTCTTAACCTTGCAAAAAGGTGGTGCGCAGACGTAGGCTTAAATATCAATCCCTCTAAGATAGCTATAGTCCCCTTCCCAAGAAACGAAATCTTCAGGGGATGAGGAACCATTTGGACGGGGTCGCCATCAATATCGCCAAAGAGGTTAAGTATCTGGGGCTTACCCTGGACTCCAAGCTTCTGTGGAAGGCTCATGTTGATGCGATCACCTCCAAGGCCACGAGAGCGATGATGGTGTGCAAATGTGGGGCGGGCAAATCCTGGGGGTGCACTCCGAGGATCCTCAGATGGATGTACACCATGATAGTGAGACCTATAGTGACTTACGGTGCGGTGGCTTGGTATTCCAGGACTACTTTAGTTACGGTGAGGCAGACCCTCTCTAAGCTTCAACGCCTGGCATGTGTTTGCATAACGGGAGCAATGCGCACATGCCCGACGGCAGCGCTGGAGGTAATGCTGGAACTCGAGCCACTGCACCTCTTAGTTGAACAGGTCGCAAAGCGAACCCTCCTTAACTTTGCTAGGGAGGGCTTCGGCAAAGGCAAGGTGTTATCATCCAGGAACAGGGACAAGCTAGGTACCCAGCTCCCCCTGGCTCATCTTCCCAGGGACGATATCACTTACTTAGGTCAGGACTTACACTTACAGCAAGGTGACCTGGTGTGCCTCTATTATGTAAAGGCACATACAGGCGAGCACAATACAGTGGTACACTGACGGCTCCAAAACACCTGCGGGGATTGGAGCAGGCGTGTACGGCCCTAGGCTGAAGCTAACGGTGCCCCTGGGAACATTCCCAAGCATCTTCCAAGCGGAGGTTTATGCCATCAGTACGTGCGCAGAGATCAACATGAGTAGGAACTATAGGCATGAAAGGATATTTATACTAAGTGACAGTCAGTCGGCACTTATGGCTCTCTCGTCATTCGAGATCAAGTCCTCCTTGGTTTTGGAGTGTGTCGAGAGGCTTAATGCTCTGGCGGAGGTTAATGAAATTCAACTAGTGTGGGTACCTGGGCACATGGGGGTTGCAGGAAATGAAGAGGCTGATCACCTGGCCAGATTAGCCGCTTCCTCGACCCCGAGAGGACCTGAGCCCTTTCTGGCAGTGGGACCCAGTACCATAAAGGATATGCTTAGAAGGGACAATTGCAAACTGAGGGAACTGCATTGGCGTGACACCATGGGTCAACGTCGGGCGAAAAGCTTATTAGGAGGTTACAATCTGACAAGATACAGGCTACTCATGAATTTTCCAAAGCATAAACTGAGGATTATTACAGGAGTTTTGACTGGCCACTGTATGCTAAGAGGGCACATTTACAAACTAGGAATCTGGTCCAGCGACCTGTGTCGCTTCTGCGATGCCGCCAGGGAAACTCCCCTGCACCTTCTTGTTGGGTGTGAGGCTGTTGCGCGCAGGAGGTATAGGAGCATAGGGCACGTCTGGCCACGAGAGGAGCACATGCACTCACTGTCCCTGGGGTCTATAATGAAGTTTTTAGACACTCTGGTTGAGCTAGGGGCACAATAGACCCACCGGTCGCAGTGCCTTACCCAACCAACTATCTATCTATCTTCTTTGAGATTGTGGCGGAAATTGTGGTAGAAGTGGAAAACATTTAAAAAATTTGTGTAAATTTCAAATTTATTCCAAAAATTTTACGCATATTTACAAGGTCCTCACAATACTTATTATTTTTTGAAATATAATGAATATTCTTCAAAGCCATCTAAAAACCTACAAGTAATTTGTAACCAAAAAAAAACGACTTCAATTCTCATATAAAAATTTAAGATTATCTTTAATTTCTTTATGATGAGATGATCGGATTTAAACCAAATTAATATGGGACCACCTGTGAAGGAACACCTTCCCTAAAAAAAAAAATTATAGAAATCAGTAAACGTGGTCCAAAGTTATGCAGGCACATACATAAAAAAAATATAAATAAAAAAATATTCCGACAAATTTGTAACCTTCTTCGTTTTGTGAAGTCGGTTAAAAATTGGTGAACAAATAACGGAGCTACAAATTATTTAGTGCGGGATGTTCTCTAAAAATGTTTTTTTAAGAATAATTCGGGAATTTGAGGGCGTTAATTTTAAGCGTAGTTTCGTGAATTACTCGACCAGCCATACGACATGTACTCAGGGGCGGAACTACGGGGGGCGGTGGGCAGTAAACTGATTTAAGCTGCTTTGATAAAAAAAACTTTCTTTTCCATTTCTTGAATGGTGATTTTTATGAATTTTTAGTATTTCTTGCAACCAGAAAAAAGTCAGCTAAATATATTTCTCTCAACACGTAAGTTGGTTATACTTACAATATTTAGTTAAAGTTACCAAATCATGTGTTGAAAGAAACACTTTTAGCTGACTTTTTTCTGGGTGCGGAAACAGTATACCATTCTTTAATGGTGTGGGCCTTTGCTTCCTCCATGGTAGAAATGTCACCTTCAGCGAATTCTTGTTCCGAAATCTATACTAATATATACATATTGTGAAAGCCGTTTTTTGTGTCCGCAAAGCTCGAGATCGGCTGAACTGATTTTTTTGAAATTTTGGTTGTAGGTTTTGGATGGGTTTCTCATAGTCTTAGGCAAAAAAAAATAAATACTAGGCCCCCATCATTATCTCGCTTGCGATATCGACGGTGAACATTGTATCCGGCGCAATTCAACTAAGTAGAGTTGCTGTGCAGATTCGCCTCGTGGCCGCAGCTATTAATATTCCATGCCGACCCATGACGGTTATCTCCTCGATCTTGCTCTGAACCCCGTTGCAGCTGATTTGCAACACCTTTGTGTGCCTTAGGAGACCAATTGTGTGCCAACTCGCCCTCGCACTTGACCCAGGTGGAGTTTTCATGCAAGCGTCTCTTTCATACACAGCAGGTGTATATTTCTGGCCCTGGTTTTGACTCTATGTCAGCCCAGAGTAGAAGAGTACGGAGCAGATGCAGCCCCATAAATGTACAACGTTTGATGGATTCCGCAGACCTAAACTAGGTTAGATAATCCTTGATCAGGTAAGTTCCGAATCATTCCATTACGTAGAACCGGCTGTGGTGTGCATAAGGTTTCCTGCTTTAGACGCTGCTTGACCTCCGCCCTGTTGCTACGGTATACAAGTTGTTGGACGCACCTTTCTGCCGCTTAGTTTCCCTTTGATTGCAATTTAGCCAACAACGATGACGAAGGCGAGTAGGTTGTCACCTTTCGACCCGCCGAATGGCTTTAGTTGACGAAAGTGACTTATTGTTTTATCGTCGCTAAGAACGAGCAGTTGCGGCTACTGGGTGTGAAGCTTCTAATTTTGTGGCACTTCTCGTTGTTGCTGCATCTGTGCCTGCTTCTGCTGTAGCTTATTGATTACCTCCTGTTGCTTTCTTATAATTTTGGAAAGTTCCGCGGAATCCATTTTACCTCAGTTATTGACGAACTGCTTTGGCCTATTGTTCATAGATATTCACCCTAAAGCAATTGTCGCTATTCATAAATTTTGCTGTTTGTAAACTTTACACTATCCGTTTGCAGTTCATAAATGTTTAACTATTTTTTAAATTTGTTAAATTTTGCTGTTTGGAAATTTTCCACTATTCATTTACTATTCATAAAAAACCATATATGTAATACTCCTATATTGGCAGTAAGAGCTAGTACCGTCCGAAAACACTACAGAACAGATATATCAATAAACACGTACGAAAGAAAAGGAACACATACGTTTATAAATAAACATGTACACAACACATATACAAAAACGGCGCTCAAGTACACGATACATTGACAAAAACGGTACTAGACTCCCAGTAGAAATCGGTTGTATGCATTATTAAAGGATGCTTGCTATATGAGTGAATTAGTGTGAACAATTCATGCGTAGTCATGAATTTCCACGAATAAATTCAAATTTTAGCGAATTGCAAGCGAATGTACGTTGTCGTTGTTTTAAGTACATTTCTTGATAAATTTGAAGTGGAATTTGTGTAATATTTTCAGTCTTGTACAAAACTTTTAGTGAACGGACGTGTTATGCATACTATTTTCAGCACTAACGGGCTTTTACAAGATATGAATTTGCATATGTAAGTGCTACTTGTTTGTATGTCCCCGTATATTAAAATGTATCCAAAAAGTAGCATTTACATATGGGGATCTTGTAAGAATGCTTTAATACTGTTCCATTAATGCATTTTTGTATGTTTGAAACATTAATACGGCCATATGCATACAGCAATAGTACAAGTGTATGATTAAGGTCCGCATACGCTTTGAGAAACCACGCGTGTTAAATGGAAATGAAGGTTCATTTATACTGGCATGTATACACAGCAGCAAGCTCATGCCACCAACAGCGATGTTGTATGCTAAAGATTTCAACTGGGCTGTTTCGCTTTGATTTCGGAATGCTTACACATTGAGAAGTTAGCTTACTGCCAACATATCTAGAAGTATCACATATACGTAAATAACATTCTATTCATAAATTTATTAAATTTTACTATTTGTAAATTTTTCACTGTTCATTTACTGTTCATAAATGTTTCACTGTACATAATTTTTTTCAATTTTACTGTTTGTAATTAGAAGGTTCTCTTTATCTTCAGACAAAGTTCCATTAACTGCGCCATAAACTTAATTGAAAACAAACATGAGCTTTTGTATTCTTTATTGGTTGAAATGAGGGTGAAAATTTCTCAACTGGACCTTGGATTTCAGTCAAGTTAGAATTTTTGCGTGAAAATTTGTGAGTAGAGAGGTTTATAGATGTGAAAAGGATTCTGAGATTTTTTTTTTTTTAATTTTGATTTTTAATGTTTTTATATATTATATTTTTAAGCAATCTTTTTTTCAAAACTTATTTTCTCTTAAAGTATTTGACGAAAGTTGATGAAATTTTTTTCGTAAGCGTAATTAGAGCTTAAAAAAAATATTTTTATAATTTAGAAATTTTTTTTGCTTAATTTAAGTATTACAAATATTCAAATTGCGTTAAAAATATGTTTTCAATGAGTGTTTTCCGTTTCGTTTATATTTTCGAAAACTGTACAGGAACAACTAACCATTGGTTCGTATTTTCGACTTTTAACATAACCTTATATAATAATGATGGCATTTATAGTATTTTTAAGGCATTTTTAGGTTAAGCTTTGTATGTGTTAAAACAATCTGATCAAGTCCATTTTTTTGGAGTTCCCACGCAACTTTATGGTTCTAGCGCCATCAGCCAACCATAAGTATGTAAATTTTATGTCTAATAACTTTTTTGTTGTGATTGTTCAAGTGTTCAACGTCGCACAGTGGTACAGCCCCATATTATTTTTTTTGGAAAAATAGAAGGAGTCGGCGTGTAACCTCAATGTTCCGTGTGCAACATTTATGGAGACAAATAAAAAAAAAAAACGAAAAATTGGCGAAATCGATTTATTTTAAAGCATACCTCCCATATAAGCCTAACCTCAAAAATGTCTTAATAATGCAATAAAAAGTGCACCTGATTTTATGGAAATTGCCTTTTTTCTGCTAAAGCGATAGAGTATATTCGATAAAGAATGACCAGGATTTAGCTTTCCCTCACTCCATATATACACATCTGGAGTTGCATTTTTTTGCCATTTTTAAGATATTCGCCTTTACTAACTTTAATTGTAAAGGACAAGGAAAAAGCCCTTATTCCTGATAATATGAATGTTTTAAACGTTCCACATTTAAATTAGGCGCCACTTGTATAAACCCACGTCGAGCGCACGTTTAGTACATTTAAGACTTTTCTTCGCGAACATGTAATAAAAATGCTGCCAGAAAACTTCAAAATGCATATTGTGGTTCAATGTTACAACAACTATAGATATTAAAGTTTTGCGAGTTAAAAACTCAAATGGAGAAAATAGTCAAAG
>NW_023459745.1:0-50056 GCF_013731165.1 Rhagoletis pomonella | reverse complement strand
TAGGGGCCCTTTTAGTTTTCTATAGTAAAATATGAGCGTCATGAGCATCCTCTAATTTTATACTTAGAAACGTGAAGTTTGGTATCAGCACCTCTTTCGTCAAGAGGAAAAATGTTGGAAGGTGCCCCAAACCATATCCCCGAGAAATTTTTTTGGACCACTCTAATTCACATACATATACGTACATGCATATATACTGTCACAATGTGCTTGCCATCGGCGTCGTCAATGATGATGTTGATGACTTTGTTGCCGCGTCAGTCACGCAAGCGCTCTATGAAAAATGGCAAAGTTGACAGGTGACAAGTGTTGTAGTTGTCTTGTCATTGTAGCTGTGTAAACATTGTGACAGTTATAAAACATGGCATATTTAAACGAAAATAATTGTTTGTAGCAGCAGATGGACGTACAAAAAAATAAATAAATAAGTGAAACTACATTCTTTAAAAACTTAGATATAAAATGAATTGACTGCGTAAGTGTGGGTGTGTGTAAACTTGCACCATGGTTGTTATATTTATCATTAGCAGTTGGCAATAAGCGTGCAATACAGTGACATACACGATAGTAGAATTCTCTCTTTGATGCGAAAATCCGAAAGGTAAATATTAGCGCTTGTTTTGTTGCTTTGCTGTGCGTTTGTGCGAAATGGCGCCGTAACGGTGTCATCATATGTTTGTTGTAAAAAACTGCCGATTTTCACTCTTTCGCTCAGAAACCAAAATTAGCGGTAAGTGCAAAGTGCAAATGTGACTATTCCAGAAGAAAGTCCGTGGACACAGTACTTCACCATTTTAACAATAAAATTGAAATAGTCTTCAAGTACCTACGCTTGAAATTCGTTTAGACAGTCACCAACGAAAACTCAGAGAGCCTAGAATACAGAGAAAGAACAAAACTAGCATTGACATAAACCTTTTCATCGGTAATACAGTCACCATACTAAGGGCCGGTTGTTCCAAAACTCATATGCCCTCATTCATGAGAAATAAAATGGATATATAGAGCTATATGAAGTGGGTATATACTTACGAAGGGATTCAGAAATTTGGTAAAGTATTGACTTTCTCCCGGGAATATAATTTGTAATCTCATAACTCCAGTCATATCGCGAACTTTCTTCAAATAATTCAATACTTACCCTCTCTTATCAATTTAACCAAAATAAATTTTTGAAATAGGTGGCAAGCCGCTTCAAAATTATTTTCGAAAAAATATTTCTTAAACCTCTTTAGTTTATTTAATACTCGTTTTTTTACATTTCATTTACTTTATCAATTTAATTGAATACAATTTTTCAAACAGGTGGCAACCCTCCTCAAAACATATTTTTCCAATAATCTCTCCTAAACCATTTTAGTTTCATACCCATATTGCAATGTTTAGTTTATCTTATCAATTAAATAAAAAATTGCAAACAGGTGGCAACCATCCTTCGGTCTTTAACCTCTTTCTTTTGACATCCATATTGCAATATTTACTTTATCTTATCAGTATACCTAAACTACAGGTGGCAACTCTCCAAATGCTTTTTTTCTATATTTTAAATTAGGCCTCTAACAATACAACGGTGAAAACTGAATTCAATTCCATTTGTTTTTGTTCGAGCGATGCGAATACAAACATACAGACAGATAGACAAAAACTCTTCTTGCGAAGAAAATTTGTAAACAATGTTTACAAAAATATTGGCAATAATAGTTGCATATACTTACATTTTTATATTGAAATTTATTTAAAATAATTTGGTACAAAAAAATTGAAGGTTTGCAAACTTTTCGAAATGTTTTCCACAGAAATAAACAAAAGCTTCGTAAATCACAACACGCATTTTGCCAGCATTTATGAAAATACCCAAATGATTTATACAATTTTTCTAAACAAATATTGAAATTCATTGTACTCGTTTGTTGTTTGCATTTCTAAATAACTGTGTATATGTTTATGTATGACCACAGTAGAATTTCTTTCATTATTCAAAGTGAATATTTGCTTTTCGTTTATTTTCGATGTAGCCCTAAGAGCCCTAAGAGTAAATAAATTTCACTTCGAATACCTGACATCTCTTTTGTTCAATTAAATGTAAATAATCATACTTTTATGAAAATTTTCAAAAATAACACACCGGTATTTTCTTCATTGCTTAGTTGTGGGTGAAAAATTACGGGCTCTACGAATCCTTTTTGCAAACAGCCCTGACACTCTGCACAGCCTTGAACGGTCTTCCATATGCGTATGTACATATATGTATACTTATAGTGTTTTTCATTTTCATTTGCCGCATTCAAATTTAAATTTATTTCTATCCAAACCACAGACACTTGGCATTTCTATGGTTATTTACTCGTTTAGGTTTTATTTGTGCACCACCTATAAATATATGTATGTATGTATGTATGTTTGCATTTCCACATGTGTTCGTGTTAGCATTTGATTTTGTGTTAGGTGACATCGTTTGGGAGCCATGTGGTATGCACGTATGTATTCTTACATACATACTTTTATATATTTATAAATACTTGCGAATCCTTTCCTGTGTAGCTTACTGTATCCTTTTTGTCTGCTTTCCTTCCCTTTTACCTTTTTTTTTTTAATTTTATATACACACATTCGCATAACAACATATGTATGTATTTATGCAGGTACACTTGTATGCAATTGTGTATAAAAATATTTCTATAGCTCTTTTATTGTATAAATAAAGGCAGAGCTTTCATCGTTTAAGTATTTGTAAATTCTTTGCAATCCAGCCGGCTGAAGTGATCCGTGAACACGCCTTATAGCAGTCGCAGTTGCTGCCATTTTTGGGTCCCTTAATACTTTGGCAGCTCGTTTTTTGTTATCCCTCACAATTCGTTCATTCAGTCATCTATTGAATTTGTTTTCTCCTTTTCTACATAGTACGTATGTTGTTTTGTTGGAATTCTCGGATGTCATTCATCAGACCTTCATTGAGCCTTATCTGTCCAGCCGCTCGCTCTGTTCTCTCTTCTCGTACGGTATGTGTATAGAAAATTCGTACATATTTATTATGTTGCAATTGTGGGTTTATTAGGGTGGTCCAAAAACAGCAAAGTCGGAATTGTAATGCTCTCACCCCCAGGGATTGTTCTATATCGGCAAAAAATATTTAGAGGTCGCTCAAAGTCCTCAAAGTTTTCCATGCATTTTTATAAGGATAAAAAAAAAATTCGTAGAATTGGCATAGAATTTTTGAAAATCAATATTTTTCGATCGGAAAACTCTGGTTCGCTTCAGGAGACTTTCAGTAATAAATAATACCCAACAGTTTATTTAACCATTTTTTAATACTAACCATTTTTTATTGGTCCCCCATTGCATTTTTCGGGGTTTTTGTGGGTTTTTAAATGAAAAATGGTTAACTAAACAATTGGGTATTATTACTGGGAATCTCCTGCAGATAAGTGGAGTTTTCCGATGGAAGAATATTGATTTTTAAGAATTATGTACCTACGAAAAGTTGTTTTTTCCTCATATAAAATACATGGAAAACTTTGGGCGCTTTGAGCGACCTCTAAATATTTTTTGATTTCAAAATTAAAAATAGGGGTATATTTTTTCGGTATAGAACAATCCTAGGGGGTGAGAGCATACAAATTCTGACTTGACTTATTCACATGCATTTTTGGACCGCCCTAGTGTTTATACATTTTAGTGGTATACGCATTAAAATATTCAAATATGATGTGTACCACATAATATCTGTATTACTCTCACTGATAAATTTAAATTTTTTTAAATTTATCTTCAAAACAAATATTACCATATTCTCTTATGCATATCTACCAAAGAAGACTGATGAACTAAGTATGTACAAATATTAGATACACCGGGCAACAGTAAATTCTACACACAAAAAAAAATAAACATATTCGCGAAACTATGGACAAACTATAGTAAAACTGCGAAATTAGTTTTTCTCTCTGACGTCCGAATTTTTTTAAAAGGATCAAAATTTGACTAATTTAAAAATTATTAAAAAAAAATCAGTGGCATGTAGAGTAACAATGGGAGTGGCAAAAAAAGACAAATTTCTGCTGAATTTAAAAAAATAAAAATTTTGTGGTGCATAAAGAAGAATGAAAAATTTCCTTTTAAAATTTTGTACTTGAATGACCTTGAAAATTTGCAATATTTATTTTTGAGAAAAGTATATGCTAAGGACTATTATACACACGACCACAGGACCGAATTTCGTCCTCCTTACTTTGTAAACTTAAAAAAAAAATAAATTCAATTAAAAGCACATTTTCAATACTTATTCGTCCTTGTAAACCAAAATACTTTTATGTTTTTAAATTCTACCGAATTTTCTCTTTCATTTGGTAACCATATTTTTATTTTATATTATACTAATGATTTTAGATAATTTTTTGAATCATCCAAGATTTAAAATTTCAAGGTCCTTTAAAAAAATCCTGATGTCCTGTTGGAAAAAAATTTCTTCAGTTATGGAGCGCGAATTAATCGTGCATTATGGCGCGCCGTTGACGGTAGCTTTCTCGCCATCCTCACTTTCAAAGAAGTGAGTAAGGACCAACGGTTATTCTGGCCCATAAGGCTCACCAGATATTGAGTTTTTGTGGATGTAACGGTACCTTGTAAGTGTGTCGAAGATTTTCTTCACTCCATATTCGGCAATTTTGCTGATTGCTTATTGGTTATTAATCGCCTAGATAGACGATTATAGCAACCGTTAAATAAACGTATCGCACGGTAATATTCCCGAACTCATCTACGATTTTCGAAATAAATTTGCACATAACGCAAGACTTGGATATTTATCATATAACTGCAAACCAAGCTGAAAACCATTAATAATAGTGTTGCCAAATCCAACGAGCCTGAAGGTTGGTGGTATGTAGCAGGGTTTTTGCGAATATTCGCATTCGCAACAGCGGAGCCTCCGCATTAATTTTAATATTCGCATTCGCAGTAATCAATACGGAGATTTTGCGAATGCGAATGTTGTGCAAGTGCACCGATAAAACGTATATCTGGCAAACAAAGTGTAGCCAATATTTTTTGCCTGTGGAGAAGCGACGTTAGGTCGTGTTACCCGGGCGCCACACATGGCAGTATTTGTGTAACAAAACTTGTCGAATGTCATATTTATCAACTTTGATAAAAGTATCTTTAATCATATTATTTACTAAGCTATACAACCGAGCTATCAATGGGCAGTCCTTTTAACAATTCCGCGAATGTCTAAACTTCCACATTCGTAACATCCCTAGTATGTAGGAAAGTAAAGTAACTTATCGTTCATATATCGATTTTATTATCGATAAATCTATGTGCTTGAATATTGGCTGCCGAGTGGTTAGAGGTACATACCACCATCCGGTAGGGCTCAGATTCGATTCGCAGTCCAAGCACTATCCGTCAAAAAAAATTGTGTAGTAACAGTTGTCTCTCATCAGATAATGGTATTCAATCGTTTTAATATTTACATTCCAATTACTTGTTTTCTATTTGAATACAAACTAAATCCCCACTTACAAATCTTAGCCATGTTCCAAACAAAAATTTCCTAAACTATCCACTTATTCCTTGAAATTGACGGATTTACATTCCATTAATTACTTCGTATCCTAAACAACAAAATTATGCCTCGAGTATCCTTCCTTCGAAGAGCGCTTCATACGATTAAGGTCAGTGGGGTGTTATGTTGCTGCTGTTTTAAATTTTCCTTTTCATGTATGTACGAATGTAACTCGACTTGACCGCCTCTCTCGTTTGCTTGATAGTAAATATTTTTTTGTAAAATAAGTCTCCATACTTCGCCCAGAATTCTATAAAACATTCGGCCGCAAGTCGGTGGCTATAAGTTTCTCTTTTAAAGCTCAAGCGTCGACAAATGATTTCCATCGTGCAGATGTTTGCTGTACGAGTATTCGTTAATTATTTACCCGCTTGTTTGCAAAATAAAAGGGTTTTCAAAAACAAACAGAGGCAACAAAGCCGGCTGCTGAAGAGTCGGCCACCCGTTGCGCTTTGGGCTTTCCGAACATTTTTGCAGTACCCCACACTAATGCATCACATATGTACATATCGGTGATCCTCTGCAATAATGGCACAACTCAAATTTCAAATATTTCAGTAGAGCCAATTAAAGATTTTGTGTTTCTTAATTTAGCAATAATGGGGTTTGGAACGTAATTATTCCGCATTATTTGCCGTCATTCTGTAGGGAAAATTTGTAAGCTTTCAAATTGTGTACTTCGGTTTTGTGACAAATGGTAAAACTGCGCCTCTGCCGGATTGGTAAAAACTAAGCCTATGTCGATTTGCCACAGAATAATATGGTTATTTATAAACTTAATCCGCTATATAATTCAAATATATCAAATTTTGAGTTGTGCCGTTATTGAAGAGGACCATCGATATATACATTTGCATGAGGACACATACACATATGGAACTTTTAAAAGCTGGCAATGGCAGCGTTGAGGCCAAGTAGCAAAGCGATTTCGCATCCGCAAAATACGCACGCATTTATATATTTGTTTATATTCATCTGTAACAATGTTTGTGTGTAAATTCGTTACGCGCTCTCGCACGCAATTTTGCCCCACGCCCACCACTGGGACAATGTTCATCCGACAACACCAGCTCGGAAGCGCTTCAGCGCTGCAAAATTTCGAGCTTTGCGTAGACAACCCGAAATAAGGCAAATATTTTCTAAACAATACTTTACTGCTTACAATAAACAGCAACAATTGTAAATAACTTGTGCAGCAGTATTAGTGGTAGAAAAAACAAACGCACGCCCACACGCACATACACAAATGTGCATACTCTTGTTTATGCGCCACAAAAGACCTCCGTAACAACGTTTATCCGCTTGGTTGGATTTTGAAATTTACGCCAGAAATTTCTCGACAACCGGCCCCTGTACACTCACTCACAGATGCAACACATATACATATATGTACGTACGATAAATATATGCAGAGTAATGTGCACATATGTACATGTACATATAAAAATAAATAAGTCCACTACGCGTTTAGCCTTTAAAAATTTAGGCCACAAAATTTATTTGCACTGAAACAAAAAAAAAGTAAGTAAGAGCAGCGCTGTCTTCGACTATGCCGAAGGCTTCATACCTTTCATGAGCATCTGAAAATTTTACTTTAACAGATTACTGCATTTGTAAAAAATTTATATATTCACAGCAGGCATAGTATCTCCTCTAAATATATAAGAAATCATATCTAAACAATCAGAGTGATTTTCACTGCTGTGTGATCGGTATGTAAACCGGTAACACAATTTAATGGGTTTAGCTTCCTACATAAAGGAGATACATATATCGCAAAAACTGGTATCTGAACAATCAGTGGTATAAGAGATAAAGCTCATATAGCATACATTTTGACGATTTTCTCAGTAGACTTTGTATTATTGTTTATAAAATAGCTTAAGAAATTTATCAGTTTTAGCTGTCCAAATAAAGGAGTGTTACAGGAAAACCCCACATCTGAACAATCAGTTGCATGAGCGCAATAAACAGGTTATAGTGATCCGATCTTTGTTAATTTTACTGTAAACTTTCTGTTGATAATGAGTGACAATAATGCGAAATTTTATGTTTTTAGCTGCATAAATGGCGTAGTTATAACGAAAGTTCTCATAACTGAACAATCAGTTGTATGGGAGATATATGTTATAGTGACCCGATCTTTGTTATTTTCACCGTAAGTATTCTGTTAATAATTATTGAAAATGGTGCGAATTTGTATGTTCCTAGCTGCATAAATGAAGAAGTTATGGCAAAAAATTTCATATCTGAACAATCAGTTGTATGGTGGATATAGGTTATAGCGACCCGATCTTCGCCATTTTCACTGAAATTATTCTTTTGAAAATGAGTGACCACAGTACAAAATATCATGTGCCTAGCTACTTAAATGGAGGAGTTATAATGAAAACACTTATATCTGAACAATCAGTTGTATGAGAGCTATAGGTTATAGTAACTCGATATTTGTAATTTTCACTCTAAATTTTCTGTTGATAATGGGTGGATGTATTGAAAAATTTCATGTTCCTAGCTGCATAAATGGAGAAGTTATAACGAAAAATCTCATATCTGAACAATCAGTTGTATGGGAGCTATATGTTATAGTGGTCCGATTCTTTCGGTTCCGACAAATGATTAATACATTATAAAAATACACCCACCTACCAAATTTGATCCGGATATCTCGAAAACTGAGAGACTAGATTGCATACAAACAGACGGACAGACGGACATGGCTAAATCGACTCAGCTTGCCGTTCTGATCATTTAAGTATACATTTTCATGGGTCTATCTCTTGTTATTCTGGTACTTACAAACATCGGACCAAAGTTATAATATCATTTCATGCTCATGAAAGGTATAAAAATATGTATATCGGTCTTCTCGTCGGAGTTCCGCTGACACAAACTTGGATACCTTCTGCAAATCAGACAAAATATTTGAACGCACACCCACTTCCATGCCCAGCCACAACGGATGAAAATTAAGTTCCATTTATGGTGACAGTTTTATTCACAGAATTCATTCATCTCTAAATATACGGAAGCGGTGGGTTAAGGGTCCATTTCGGGTAATATTCAATTGACATTTGAGATTTGTCATTTGTTGAAGACGGGAGTAGCGACGTCTATCACGTTGTATTCGCCACTGCCATATCGTAATTGACTGCCAATACTGGCGTGATGAAGTAATCCAGGAATTCTGTGAGTAATGCAATGTAGCTTAATATTGCAGATGGGTATGAATTTCATATGAAAGATGTGAGGGGGTTAACCCAAAGATTTCCATGCCTTGTTGTAACTTGTAAATCGATTTTTGGTTATGCTTCAAAAACTCGTTTATCAGCCCAATAGCAAATCGATGTAGTCTAAAATAATTTATTGATATTGGATTAGACACGGAGAGCAAGTAAGGTTAAGTTGGCTTAAGTAAGATTACAGTAGGTTAGATTAGGTAAGTCGTTTTTCTACAGAAAATAAAATAGTATAAGGCCAAACAGTTTTCCCTAAAAAAAATTCTGTTTATTCGGTAGGCTTGTCTCACAGTCAAAATTGATGAATCTTCCTAGCCAGAAACTCATTCAAAAACAACCGCAAGTAAGCCAACGCTGCGAAGAATCGCCCAATGATATTCTTAGGAAGAACTGCTGTGCAAATTTCTATCAAAATATTCAGTTGCCGGTTCTTTCAGTGAAATGCACTGAAGGACCTACATAAAGCAGGTGCGAAAGAAAAAACACCGCAGGGAATATCTTGACACTCATAAAGGTGGAAATATCTTCATTCGAGATTTCTCTTGAACCTTTTTCTTGGAAAACTCCTGGCGGTACCACCGGTTATACTTTTGCATATTTCTGTTGCCTCCTAATAAAGCTGTCCAAAAGGGAGCAAGGCCCACTATCATGAAAGCTTATATTTAGGTCTTGGGAAGATGGATTCTCTAGCTATTTCAGCTTAACACAAACAACATTGTTGGTATCTGGCAAGAAACATGTGATTAGTTTAAGGAGATTTAGGAACAACAGCCAAAGGAAGTGAGTAATTATGCGAGGTATTTGTGTAATATATATAGATATATATATTTATTTAAAATATATAAATAATGAAAATATATATAAAATATATAATAAGTGATGTATATAAGGAAACAAAAATTTCCCTCTCCACTTTCTCATTAACAATTCGGCAGTTTTTTCACTTAACAACACTGCCCTTCAAGTCGCGTAATTTTAACCGTAAAAATTCTTGAAATACAATATTTTCCGATAGGAAAACTCAGTTTCTCTTTAGGGAGCTTCCAATAATAATACGCAATTGGCTACCATTATTGAAAGTCTACTGAAGAGAAACAAAGTTTCCTGATCGAAAAATATTAATTTTTTAAATTCTATACAATTTCTACGAAAAAAGTTTTTTCACCCTATATAAAATACATGGAAAACTTCATGGGCTTTGAGGCAGTTCTAAATAAATTTTTCTTTCAAGCAAAAAAATAGGGGTACATAAATACATTAGGGTGGGACATTTTTTATTTTTTTTTTTTACTTTACGCGTAAAGCATAGGAAGATCCTACGTGCAACTCTAAGCAAATTTTCCGAACAAACCATGGGTCTAAGGTCAATTTAGAGTTTGACAAATTGCGAAAATGGGTTTCGAAGACAATGTGAAAATGTTTACTGTTGCGCCCTCTGGTAAAAATTTTAAGAAGAAGAAACGTAAGTGCAGAAATAGATTCCTCATACCAAAAACCCCTTATAGCATGTTTTTATACAAAATTGAAGCACTTCTTTACGACAATACATAAAATTTGACAAACTCCAAATTAATGTTAGACCCACGATTTCTTCGGCAAATTTGCTTAGAATTACTCTTAGAATCCTTCTACGCTTTACGCGCATAGTCGAAAAAATCTTCCATACAAATTGACCCGCCCGCCCTAACATAATTGCATAAATCTGAAGTTTCATTGTGCGCTAAATATCCTCCTTACTTAGTTCATTAGTTTTGTATTCACGGCGGAGTGAAGAAAATAAAGGTAAAACTCTATAGTAAATAATACATCGTATGATGCTCATAACCTCATTTTGCTCACACGTATTTATATATAAACTACATATCTTCATACGTATCTACACGTTACCTACTATAAAAGCTTTAACTATATGTCCTAGATTTTCCTCCATACACAACAATGCGTGCACGAATGCTCTCAAATATGTATTCCATTCCATTTCCGCATATTGACAATCTAAGCCTCCTACGGTTCGCAACAATTCCACAATTTGTGGCAACAGTCATGCCAGAAGCCTTTCTTCTATTCGATTTTTTTCCAACATTTTTGTGATGCTGCCTGCCTGCCTTCCCTTGCTACAAAACTAGTTCGCTACTCGTTTTGCTGTGGCATGCCAGAGAACCCAATCACATTTCGCATTCAAAACACATTCCTCAAATATTGATTTTGAAAATTTGTTTAAAATACAGCAGCAAACAGCGGCAGTCGTCGGTCGTGGTGGCGCATGTAACAAACACACAAGCGGCAAACAAATAGAAAACTCAGATTGATAAAGCCAGTCCGTGACATTTGCGGCGGTGCTGGTTGCCAACAACAGATACTGTGCTTCGCTAATCCAGTTGCTCGACAACAGAAAAATTTAGAAATATTTAAGCTAGTATTTATAAAAAAATTGTTTTGAATTCTCTATTTGTTTCCTTTTTGTTCCTTAATCGCGTTGCTCACATACTTATTAGGGTTATTCTCTGAGTCTTGCACAGCCCTTGCACGATTCACAGATTGCACAAATTGTACGGTAAAAACCGTAAAGACTGAAAGAATACCCCTATTGTTAAGGGGGTTAGCGGATGGAAAAAAGCATAGAGCAACTCCTGGAAAATTACAAGTCACGATGATAATAAAAATTTTCAAATGAAAACTTGTGAATGAGTGCGGGCTATATGTATAAAGTGCAATATTTAAGAGAAAATGCAAATAATAAAATACAAATAAAATGGAATGCCTATAACTGCGGTTGGCAGCAAGTATTTTACCATCAGCAACGAACAATAAACAATGTGCAATGAACCATTTTGCCGTAGGTTTCTTTGTAGCTGACATTTTGCTTTTGCTTTCAGTGTTGCCATAGATTGGTAGCAATTTTATGGCATATACATAAATACAAGCATATGGCAAAGTTTATTGTCGTAAATTTTAAATTCAATTTAAGCTTTATCAGTAAAACAAAAGTATGCTGGTATTTTTTGTGTGCGTGTTCAATTCGAGAATGAAATGAAATTTTGATCAGCGTAAAACATAATCTTTTTATTGTTTGCCAATTTTCAACACTAATGAAGGTAAGAACAATAGTTTGTAGCGTCCGACATTAATTTTTTTTTTTGTAATACATAAATATGCTGAATTTTGAATACCAATTCGAAGTGCGGCTCACATTTTTAGTAAAGTATTAAATTCTCTCAAGTAAAAATCAGGAGTGCTTCCAGAGTAATCACATAGAACATTACAGGATATTCTCGGTTTATGTTTTTCCTTTTGAATTACAGTTAATATTTTACTGTGCAGATAAGTTACAGATGCAGGCTAGAAAAAATCAAAAAAGTACTTTCATTGAACTATTCGAAAATTGTCGCTGCAAATGTGGGTCATTTTAGTTTAGCTTTCAACAACTTTCTAGATTTCATCTCTCTCAAGTCCTTCTGTACTTGGTCTTTCTATTTTTTTTGTGAGCGCCCATGATTTCACTGTCCACCCGTGAGTGCTGAGTTTTCATTTCAGTTGAAGTTGATGGTCGCAGAGCAATTTAAGTGGATTTAAATGCTTAGACTTTGTTGCTTTTTCAATTTTTTCTAATAAACAATCGCGGTACAAAGCTCAATAAAAATATTACAAAATAAAATGCAAATATTTATTACTTTGGGGGCTTTCAGGGGGTACAAGGAAGCTGAATCAACAACTTATTTGTACCAAAAACTCATGAAGAAACATTGTTAAGCAACATTGCTGAGAAACATTGGTTGCTCTTTTCTTTCATGTTCCTTCAATGCTTTTTGTATCAAAGCGCACTCTGCCAGCCGTTTTTAGTAAAAGAAAATTGCAAAATCAGATCCCTCAGACTCTAAACTCCCAAAGGCTCCAAAAATATAGGACCACCAAATTCAAATTAATAAAGAAAAACACTTAAAATTGACAATCTGACTGAGAAAATTACTTTTCTATATACAATTCAGAATTTTTTTTTTGGGTTCTTCAATTCCCCAGAAAAAGGAACAGTCCAGCGCCTTCGTCATGGTCTGCAGGCTGTATCGGAGATACAGACGCTAAATTTAAACGTAGAATACGTGCTATGGTTAAGAGCATATCCAAGTCAAAAACGAAAGCACCCACTAAGAAAAAAAATATCGATAGCAAAATCGATAAAAACCATCTATAAAAATATCGATATCAATATCGATAATAATATCGATAGCAAAATCGATAACTAAATCGATTACAAAATCTATCAAAAAATCGATTACAAAATCGATAACAAAACCGATTATAAGTCGACAACAAAATCGATAAAAAAGCGATGAAAAATCGACGGCAAAATCTATAAAAATATCGACAACAAAATCGATAGCAAACTCGACAAAATAATCTATAACAAAATCGATAAAAAAAATATCGATAACAATATCTATCATTATATCGATGAGTTTCGAAAATGTCTATAGCAAAATCAGTAACAATATCGATAATAAAATCGATAAAAATATCGATCACGAAAGCGATAACACCGATAGCAAAATCGTTAACAAAATCAATAAAAAGATAAGAAAAATATTGATAACAAAATCGATAACAAAATCAGAAAAAGTTTCGATAGCAAAATCGATCAAAATATCGATAACAAAACCGACAAAGTATCGATAAGTCTCGAGAACCCCCAGATCTCTAAAATCCCGAAATAGTTCAAAGATTGAGTCTCTGTGCCTCTATCTATATCCTTTTCTCTACAACTATATATCTTTATTTTAATTCTTCTTCCTCTATCTTCAACTATAGATGAGTCTGTGCTTTCCTCTTACAGCCGACAGAGATGAGCACGTGACTAGTTAGGCAACATCGGCTTGATTTTACTGTCATTACGACTGTCGAGAACAGAATTAATTATTAATTACTTAATACTTACCTGCCTCTCTTTAATTGGCATTCAAACCAGCAATATTTCTATAGAACCTGTAGTGATGTAGAAGAGCCGGAAACTATGTCACATCTCTTCTGTCACTGCTTGGCTTTTGCTAGACGTAAGCCCCAAGCGCTAGGCAAATACTTCTTCAAGGAACTTGATGCGTTCGGGTCCATTGATATAAGAAAACTAAATAAATTCATTCTTTGCACGAACTGATTTTAAGGAAATAGATATTGCGTCCCAGTAAGTTTTGAAACTGGGAATTCGCATTCAAATTAGCGCATGCCTGCGGTTTAGTCAAAACTTAAAAGTCGCATAATTCCTTTGCCAGTCCCAAGGCTGTAAAATTGGAAATCTGAGCAATTTCTGCATATACACGTGAAACACACGATATCCTATTTTCGATCCGTCTGGACATTAAACAAAAAAGTTTTGATTTCACTACAATCACGCCAGTTTAGGAACAGTTGATTTCCCCACCGGGGAGTTAGCTTATCATTTGCGATATGCAGCATGCTCCGGCTGGTACTAATGTTGCTGGTTCCCGCAAGAAGATATGCACGATATCTTGTCAAAAATTGCATTGGTATGCATAACGCAGAGACGCAAAACAATGGTAACAACAACAAACACTAACACCGCGTTACAATAAACAATGCATGCCACTCCACAAAGAAAAAAGAAAAGCATGGCACGTACGTGCTATAATGGCGGTTAATACCCAGTAGAAATCGGTTGTATGCATTCATGAAGTATGCAGGCTGTATGAGGAAAACGTGTGAACAATTCATGAGCGGCCATGGATTTCCAGAAATAAAGTCAAATTCTGGCAAACTGTAAGCGAACGCACTTTGTTGTTGTTTTAAGTTTAGTCAACGGAAATGTTGTGCGTTAATATTTTCGGCACTAACAGGGAGAAACCACACGTGTTAATTGCAAATGAAAGTACATTTATACTGGCATTCATACACAGCAGCAAAATCATGCCACCAAAATCGATGTCGTACGCATAAGATTTCTACTGGGTAGTTACGCAATGCTTACAACATGCCAACACTGCCACAACTATGGACGAAACGATACGAATAAATACAAGTACATACCCGATACTTTTCGTTCGATACCAAGTAATTTTGGTCTATGATCAAAAATCAAATTGGACTTCCCAAATTCAATATCAAACATGCATATGGGCAGTGAGTGCCCAACTCACGGTTCTAAGGTTAACCGATATTATAATCTAGTAAACTTTTCGAAGGTGTTATCTTTGTTAAATACTATGCATCAATAAACATATACTTTCACTATGCTTTGTTGGTTTATTTATTTACAGTTCCTACATTATTAATTTTTATTGTTCAGAGTTTAGGATTCGCCGAGAATGATTAATTTAATTCTTAAAAAAAATTAAATGTAATCCAGTTCGTACGGAATGCCTTCATAGCCAAAAGCACCGACACGAGTAGATATCGTTACTTTAGAACCGATACTTTTCGAGTATCGGTACTCTCTTACGATACTACTTCCAAGTAAAGGTATCGATACCTGCATGGCATCGTTTCATCTCTAGTCACAACACAATACTCGTTTACACACACATTCGCTGGCAGGCGCACCTACACCGCTGCAATGGCACACTTTATCACGCGTGGCATGCTTCTTGCTGCTCGCTGCTCGTCGCTCATCGCTCATAGCCGGTAACAGCCTGTCACGCAAGTGACAATTACCAACACGACACTACGTTGCAACTAATGATCCTGGGCAACTGAATTGCTGCTTTGCTTATTACGCGGATTGTTGCTACTTATGCAGTTGCTACATGCCGCGTTGAAAGTGCACGGCATGCTGATTGTTATTACAATGGCATTGTAGCAGGTTTTGCCGTCGCTGTTTTCATTGTCATGCAGCGCAACAGCAAATTGGCAAATTAACGCGATGCCAGTGATAACCAGAATATGAAATTTCAATTAAGCTCCAACCACTCAATATGTAGAACAGCGCCAAGTCGATTTCGTGAAACAGGCAAAAAATACCAAAAAAAAAAAATTGGCTTGCAAAAATTTTCATTGGTCATCAATTACCAGGGGGGAGGCAATGTCGAAAATTCTCCTAGTTCACTGATATCACGGCTCGTTTGCACGCCACGTTTCAACAATCGAACGCTGCCACCACGCCGACACACTCCATGCTCCTCAGTTCCTCCATGGGCTAATACGACTTCATCTAATTATGATTATGACCTCAATAATTAAATCAAAAACTCGCTTGTTTATTTTCTTGTCTGTTAGCGCTGAGTAATGATTACGTGCGGCGCAATTTCGGCCTGATCTCAATGGCCATCGCAGTATATTCATTTGCGTTGACGGCAGCAGCTTAACTGCATGGGTGGCACACGGGTGTGTAGGTGTAAGTGTGCGTGAGGTAATTAAAATTGATAGCAGCAAATTTGCACATAATCGACGTTTTTCTTCATATTCAATAGCTTACACTTGTAGGTGCGAGTTAGAAACCTTCGGGCGCAAAAGTTCACAATCGAAAATGATTAATTACACTTTGATAACTTAATGAGCGATAAGCATGCAGCTTTCATCCGCATTAAGCCACACTTCCGTTAGCCGCTTCTTCTTCCTTCAATCGCTCTTTCGACACCCCTTTCTTGCCGTTGCTTCCTCTCCCGGATAACTTAAATAATCACCAGCTCTTGCGCCTATAGCATCGTTGGCGGCATTCGATTTTGTTTATCTTCTACAATGGTTATTTATTCTTGTTTTTCTTCTTCAACTACTTTCCTGAATGTGGTTGTTTGTTCTCGTTATGTATGTACCTATGTATGTACATATGTATGTACGTATGTACTTGTTTACTTTATTCTGCTCTGTTATTATTAAAGTTGCTATGACATTTGCCATCACTGGAAGGCGTTGCCGAAATCAATATGCGTAAAATGGATAATCAGTATATAATTATTAAATCGGAAAAACATATTACGTAAGATTGATTTCCAAAAATACATATTATAACTGTGAAAGTTTGTGAGTATGTGAGTATGCTCTTTCAGGCTAAAACAGCTGAACGTATGTTTTTGAATACATTTTGGTTTAATATATAGCTTATCCTGAGTTAAAATCAATTAGTTAATTAGGTAAATAAAATACTTCAACTGTGCAAAGTTCCAAAATGATTTGATTCGAAAATATTTTTAAAGGGGTTGCCACCTATTTATATATTTAAAATCAATTTAATTACAAATTAAACGAAATATTTTAATGCGAGTATCAAACGAAAGAGGTTTAAGAAAGCTTTATTTCAAAATTATTTTTAAAGGCAGTAGTTAAACAAAATATTTAAATTACATTAAATTAAAACGAGAGAGGTGTTACGAAAGCAGTAGCTATTTGGAAAATATTTTTGACAAAACTTGACACCACTTTAGGGATTTAGTTCACAAGTTAAATGAAATCCCGCTAATATTGTTTAAATAGTAAAATTGACTTTTATTTAAAAGTTGAATGGAATACTAAATTATAGGTGGCACACGAATGAGATTGGGAAGGGCTTTAACTTAAAAATTTTTAGAAGATAGTTGGCTCCTGTTTAAAAATCAAATCCCGTTTTTGTTCAGCTGAATAAAGTACTAAAAAATTGATGTCGATCGGAAGAGGTATAAGAAAGCTTTGTTACGAAAATATTTTTAAAGAAGATTGCCACATTTTGAAAAGTCAAACTTACTATGAAACGCAGACCATTTGTAAAAATTTCACTAAAATTTTTTGAGTTCCTTGACATTTTTCAGCAAACTGTCTCATGACTTTAATGCTTTCCATGAGGGATTAATATTAGTACCAGGTTGCTTGGAATAAAAATTTGTATTACAAAGAAGCGTGGCGACTCTGATCGAAAATATTTTCGGACCAAAGTTCTCAACCGTATCTTGCATTTGATATCCATCTTGCGATGGTTTAGATAAATTAGGTAGAATCGAAAATAAGTGGCAACCTCACACTAATATCCTGAGGGACAGCACCTTGTATATAGGGAAAGCACCATGAGTAGTAATATTTACCTTTTTTTCTAAACAAATTTTTTTATAAATATGCGATTCAAAATAAGTGGCAACCCTATTTAAAATATTTTTGACGGGTAGCTCTGAGTATTGCGCAATATTTAAGTATAGTATTATGAGGTGCACTCTACAATAATTAAAGGTTATGAATTTTTTACACCGAAGTTGAGTAAAATAAGAACATTACAAGTATACAAATTTTTTAAATTGTTTTAGATGTTTTTTGGGTATGCAGTTTTGTAGCCCATTAAATTTTAGTTTAATAAAGTGCAAGTTTTAAACGATTTCAAAGCCAGCGTTAATTTCGTGCTAAGCATTTGGTCGAGCTTTTCTTCGAATTAGTAGTGTGGGACCTACAATTATAAGCCGCCTCCGAACCCGAAGATTTTTTTGCTTCCGTTATAGTAGCTATTTTCATATACGTATTCGTCTTTGTGTTATTCGTCGTATCCACCTTCGAATTAACTTTAGTCGCTGTCTTCGTATTCGCCTTTGGGTGATATGCCTACTCGCCTTCGTATTAGTCGTCGTATTCTTCGTCGTTTTTTATTTTTATCATCGCCTTCGTATTAATCGCCGTATTCGTATTTGCAATGATCTTCATATTTACCCTCCTCCTATTCACATACGTCTTCGTATTCGTGCTTGTTCTCGTATTTGAATTCATCTTGATACACGTCTTCGCATTTATCTCCGTCGTCGTATTTGAATTTGTCTCCGAATTCGTCTTCCTTTTCTAATCTCGTATGTGTAATCTCATGTAGTCTTTCGTATATATCTACATTTACATATACATATTTCCTTATCCGTATAGCATTCGTATTAGTCTTCGTATTGGCATAGGTCTTCCTATATATTTTCGTATTCTTCTTCTTACTCGCATTCGTGTTCGCAGTCATTTTCCTACACGACATTTCATTCTTGTTTGTATTCGCGTTTGCGTTTGTCTTCGTATTCATCCTCGTATTCGTATTTGGCTTCATATTCCCGTTCATATTCGACTTCCATCTTCTTATTTGTGTTCTCGAAAGACTTCGTATTTGTCTTCGTTTTCATCTCCTTATTCGATTTCGTATTCGTATTTCTGCTCGTAGCAGCTGCAATTTTCACTCAATTTTGAAACCCTAAAAATGCTGGTAATGCACAGAAAAATATATTTCTTTGGTTTCAAAATCGCCAAGCAAAGGCAAAAAAAAATGTTGGAAGACTTTTGTTATATAGAATATTAAATACACAACTTAAAATCTTCGCAATATTCGTGAATGCTAGAGTATATTAAATTTCAAATCTAAACGAAACTGACCCATATTCATGGCTGACTTTAACTGCCTTGTTTGCTTCGTACTTATTAAACCAGACTGAAAGGTATTTTTGCATGCAACAAAAAGTTGCAACAATATGCAACAGAGGCATGTTTATTATGAGTTCTGGAATATGGCCATACTTTTAAATAAAATATAGTTGCATAAGCTAGTAATAAACTTTTAATGCAGTAGATTCTTTTCGTTTCTTTATGTAGAGCAACAATTCCTATTAAATTAGGGAGCAATGTAGTGGAGAATAGCAATTTATCATTTGTGTTGAAATTATTGGAGCTTGCAATATACAAAGACCAAAAGGAATGCAGAGTAACAGAGCAAAAAAAATTGGAGTTTTGCATTAAAACTGGGGAAAATAAAAACGAACTCCTTGCAGAAGGAAATAGGGTAGGAAAATTAATGTAAAAATGTGCATAGACCTAAAAGGGGAATCGGTAGTGGAAAAGAAGAGTTGTGACTTTCTTTACATTTTTCCAGCAAAGGAAAAAGATGAAGAAAAACTAACATTTCTTTGGTGGCAGCAAAGATTGCAATGAATTCTCGTTGTGATTTTATGCAAAGTTAATTAGCTGCGAGCATGCACACACCCATACAAGCATACATATACATACATATATATGTGAGAACACAATTTAAGGGGGAACGAGCGCTAGCTAGCTCAAGCGAATGCGCGCTGTTAATCCTTTGGTCATATGTATGACGCCTGTACGCTTTAACTCCAAAATCACTTAACTGTAGCTGCTAAACTTACAGCGGGGACTTTGCGGGGACATATACATACATACATAAGTATGTACGTTAGCTCGCGTGGCAAGCGGATGGATGCCACATGCAATGTTGTGCTCAGCAGATGCTATAATGCAAATTTGCCGCCAGACTCGATTCCACTCGACTCATCAGCAAACACAATTGCCAGAAAGTCAGCAGCGATGGCAAGTCAAATGAAATGAAAGCGATGAGGAAATCAAGCCGGATGATGTGTGGTAAACTTGAATGCGATAGTAGGTGTAACGGCAATGGCGACGCCGGCTCCACCGCCACCTCTGAACTCGGCGCCAACGCTTGCAGCAAACGCACAACGAAGCAAAAATGAACTACGTAAAATGTGAATGAATGATGGAAACAACTTTTTCGATTAAAGTTCATAATTGCATTGCTATGCCCCACACATACACGCACTAAACACACAAACACACTTATGAGCACTTACAAGAACAAATAGCGTGATGCACTTAACCACATACGCATCGAGTCGAGATAGTCGTAAATTCGCGAAGATACACGCCGGCTTCTTTTGGAACACACACATATAGACACAAATACAAACAAAAGCGCCATTGCAGTATTCGCAGAGCGTCAACTATGTACAAAATTGGCATTGGCTGCGGCGCTTCTTTTGTCTGCACCGCCACACAATGGGGAAAACTTGGAAATTTTGTTTTAAAATTCTTGACAGGTCGTAATCTATACATACTATAAAATTGTAACAGGCCGATATCTGTACATTATAGACGCTAAAGAAAAATTAATTTGAGTATCTTTATTAGAGAAGTTAAATCAACAACTTTTAGAACTTTTGTCTGTCTATCTGGCATTGAATGCAGGTTACATTGGTAATGCATTGCTAGAAATCTAACTTAAAATATAAACAAAAATTTGAGAGTTGCCACCTGTTTGAAAATTACAGTTAAAGTAAATTGATAAGACAAAGCAAATATTGCAATATAGCTGTCAAAAGAAATAGGTCTAAGCAGGCTCACAACACCAAGCATTTTTGTGGAGGTTGCCACTTGTTTGAAAATTTCAATTTTTTTAAGTGATAAAATAAATTACATATTGCAAAGCTAAATAAGGTTAAGAGAGTCAATGCCGAAAATTTTTTTGAGCAGGGTTGCCACCTGTTCGAAAGTTGTAATTTTATTTAATTGGTAAGATAAATTAAATATTGCAAAACCATAGAAGTTTGGGAAAGCTTATCCGAAAATATTTTCGAGGAGGGTTGCAACTTGTTTAAAAAATTTTATCAATTAAATTCATAAAATAAATTTAATATTACTAAAAAGGTTTAAAACAGTTTACTTTCGAAAATAGTTTAAAGGAGATTGCCACCTCCTTAAAAAATTAAATTTATTCAAATTAATAAGACAAGATAAACATGGAAATAATACACCTTTATAAAAAGTGCGCAATATAGTCGTATACTTAACTTACTTTCTAACTACCTTAGAAAATATATTAACTAACACCCATATTCTTAAAAAAAAAGAATGCTACATGAATTCAAAATTTCCTTGAAAATCTCACTTTATAAAGCTCTTCAAATTTATTTTCTTTATTATGAATGTGGGAAAATACTAATTTTAATTAATTATAGGGTTCCTCAAAACAAAAAAAAAAAATACACAAGAAAAATTTAAATTGTTAAAAAAATTGTTTACTAAAGTAATTTCTTTTTTTAATTTTTAGGATCCAGTTTTATGGCACATTAAATTTTAATATAATAATGTGCGAGTTGCAAGTTGCTAAGATTTTGCGTTAATTTTTAGTAAACGATGAATATTTTGTATATTTTAATTCTAACCTTTTGAAACTTGCAATTCCTTATATTAAAATTTAATGGGCCATAAGTAAAACTGCTTACCAAAATTTTTTTCTACACAAAAAAATAATAATTTTGGGGAATTTTTTTAATATCTAAACATTTTTTTTTTTTTTGGAGAATCCTAAAATTGTTTTCAACTAGTTTTTATACTGTCATTATATTGATTTAAAAGAAAATATTGATTTTAGTGGATTTTTTTTCGATATCTCAAATTTTATTCTTGTGCAAATTTTGTTTTTTCGTTTTTTTGAAAACCTATATTTAATTGCTTTCGGCTAGTTTTTGTAACATTCATTAACAGTAACAGAGAATGGATTTTCTTAAAAATTATAAATAAATAATAAGTTATTATGTAGCAAAAAAAAATTTTTAAACAAGCTTTCTAACCCGCGATACCTAGCGGATCAATTTATATTTCATGTTGCATTATCATCGGGTTCTGAGCAAAGTTGGAAATTTCGAGTATTTAGCTCATCAAAAAGTTGGTTAAAAATGTATTGCAAGATTTTACCCAAACAAACATACATATATACATACACACATAGAGGGCAAGTTAAATAAAAGCTTGCAAAAATTTTAAATTCGGGCTTACAAATCTATATTTCATTAGCTTTTTTTTTAATAAAACAATTTAATCAAATAAGATAAAAACTAAGACTGGCAAAGAATTTCGACACAAAGCTTCCAAGCTTTCCCCATTGTACGCCATACAACTGGCACAGGCTGAAAGCAGCCAGAATAGGTAGGAAGTAAGAGCGAGAGTTATCGAGTGCTGACTGTGTGAAGCAAAAGATATCAGCGCCGCAGCCGCGCAATGAATGGTTAGACAAGCAAAAAATGTTTTAATTGGAAATCTGTGGCTTACGGCGTAAATCGTATAAAACTGAAAAATGAAAACTTGCATACATATGTACATAAGCAGAACCGCTCCCCGCGTACATCACGTGTGGGGGGCGACCTGAAAACATACGATTTAGTACGTAGCAGAGCAGTTCCACGCATCGTCGATGCCGAAGTTGCAACGTGGTAACTTTTTAATGATTCTTTTTTTTTTTTAAATTGGCTGCATCTAGGTATGTATATAGGTAAATACATATCAACATATGTATATTATTCGGAAGCTATGTGCGAATTCGTGAGCTCAACTCAGAGAACAAACGCAGAAGTTTCAGTAACTGAAAAAAGGCGATGCAAATTTGAATGTAAGAAGTACTCGCATATGACTTTACTCCCCTTCTAAGGTTTTTTTGTTTTTTTTTTAACCAAGATCATAAGTACATACTTAACTATGTATATTAAGTTTAAGCTCACTGAACCAAAAATCAACCTCTGGATCAAAGAAAAACTTTCCTTACTTTAAGGTCGAAAATTCTTCCGAATGAGTAAAAAATTCTCCCGATTGAGTAATTTTCCTTTGGAATGTGTAAAAACGTACATGAAAATATGGAACCGTGGATGTAATCTATCATTTTGAAGAAATGTTAGGCATGAAAAGAGGATACAACATCTTTAGTGCTATTTCGTTCCCATTTTTCTTCATTTTGATTTCTGTTTTTCTTCAATTAAGAGAAGTTTTTTTTTGAGTGCTTTTTCAATCAAGTAAAAGCTCTTTGCAATAGTTGCACACAATTATTAAAGTACCAAAAAGTTGGTTCTTGAGTTTCTTAAAGTTGATTTAATGAACATTTTTCCAAACCACGTATGTAACCATTTATAAGGTACTAAATATGCCTTTGCCAAAATCGATAAATAGAAAATGTATTTGAATGATTTCGGTCTGACGGTCATTTGCGCCATGTCTACCCCCATCAGTTAATTAATTGCTAAAAATCTCATTAATCGTGCCGGGTGACTTTAACGCTAGCGTAGGAAAAAGGCCATATTTCTTCCATCATATTAATATGTACCCCATAGAGCCGAATAGACCTAACAACCACTGTGTAAAGTCAGTGTTTTATACTGCAAAAGGCTGCAAATAAGTATGTAGCTCCTAACTTGAACATTTTCGATTTTTTTTTTTTTTGGGACTTTTCGTAGTGTTTTACTTTTTGGGATCCCTTTAGATTTTTTTTGTTTTTCGAGACTTTTTGTATTCTTTCGGATTTTTCGGTTTTTTGCTTCCATTTATTTTTGAATCTTCCCGATGAAAAATTTCCAGTTATTTTGTTCTAAAAAACCGCAAATTTAAACATTCGTGATACACAAATATAGTCTTCTTTTTTATTTCAAAGCGCTCGTTTCAAAATACTCGATACTTCTTTAAATATTGGGCTTTGAAGTTGCGGTAGTTCCTTGGGTTATTGAGCTAAATTGTAGAAATTGTTGATCAACTTCAAAGCGCAATATATCAAGAAATATCGATCTTAGTGAATTGGTGCTTTAGAAATATTTTGTAGAGAATTGAATTTCCTACAAGTCCGTGATTTACTAAGATTTTAATTTGTGTCTTGTGTTATATTCGCAGTTCTTCGAATCACTTAAGCAGTTTGAATAGAGATTTTCATCATTATGTTGACTTAGCATACATATGTACATATACACGTACATAAAGAAAAGATACCTACACATAAATAGTATGGGATTGCGTTTAATATTACCGCCATCATTGTGTGCACAATTTCTCCAAAACCCGCTGTATTTGTGTAGATGATCTATGCCTTTTGCTTTGCCTTTTACATGTACATAAGCATACGCACATCCATACACGAGCGTACGTATTTCGTGCTCCTTTTAAGCAAATATGTAAATCCGTTTGATACAAAGATACAAAGCAATACTGAGCTACAGAATTTGAAAATGGTTTCGTTTGCTCAAAATGCCTTTGAATCGGCAAACGTGAAATTAATGAAGTTCACTTTGGCTAAATACCCTACTGGCAGCTAGCACAGATCCGTAAACTTTCATGTCAATATATCAATCAGTGTGCGACCTGCAGAGAACATACATATATTTACGGAATACTTCTAAGGATTAAGAGAGTGAACTTTTGGTGAGCTTGCAGAGGCTTTAAAAGCTTGTCTAGATTTAGTTTTGGAAAGTTTCTAATAATACTATTCATCGGTAAAATGGACATTCATGAATGGTGGTATATTTTTTTTTAGCTTTCCTAGTTATTAAAATCAGTAATGTAATGACAAATATTCGTATCACCAACATTTCGACGTCAAGCCGATCTTAATAGAGAAAAATCGCAATGCAGTAATAATAATAGCTTTTTAGACTGGTCCGAAAAAAAGTTTGCAATTACAACCCACTATCCTAGTTTGAAAGCTTACTTTGAGAAGATTTGAGCTCATACAAATTTTCGTCCTTGGCGAGTTCTAAAACCATATTTAAATATACATAACTCGATTTAAAAATTGCATATATCTTTAGCCAGTGATGATTTTTGTTCTAGTCAGCATAATTAAATAAATTAATAAAGTAAAAAGTTACAGGTTTTTGAAATTTCTATTTCAACCGTACTTAGGGTTAATGTTGATAGATAACTCATACGCCATGGCATGCGGTTAATTTAGTCTGGCAAGCAAGTAATCAAGCAAACTTGAGATCGGTTTGGAAATTTGTTATTTGAGTGCGTAATTCACGCTAAAGGAATGCATTTGATTACTTGCCCGTCTGTCGAAGTTACTTACTCGCATGCCATGGCGTATGAGTTATCTATCAACATCAACATTTAGTCCGGGCTTGCCATTGCCTGTCGAGTTAGGAATAAAAATTTTGCGATGTTGCTTTGACCAGCGCTTGAACACAAAATTTACAGTTCGTCTAAATTGGGAAACTGATTAAAAGCCGCAGAGAAATGTGTGTCATCGTTGTCTCACCCGTCATTCTTGGAAAATATAAATTTTCTCTATGAGATATATATTAAGCTTTATATTTTATTAATTTCGTATTAAACTGATATCTGATATAAAGTGCTAACTGTTTAAAACTTGTCAAATTAATCGTTAAAGGAACATTATTTAAAGTTTGAGCAAAAGTTGGAATATCCATTTGCTATTTTTTTTTTTACATCGAAGCCTCAATAGCAGATACTGTAACGGGTTTGCATTCTATAAAATGCCACAATGAAATCTTGGATTATTTTTACAGGTTTTTTAGCAGAAAGCAAAGTTGAAACATGCATTGACTTTTTGGAAAAATGCTGAAAAATCTCGGAAAAAATATATTAATTTTTTACTATCTTTATTGAGCTTTGTGCCATGATTTTGTTTATTAGGGAAAATTTAAAATGCAATAAAGTCTAAGCGGTAGAAGTTATTGCAGCTATTTCAGAAAATTTACAAAAGACACATTGTGTTGCGAATCTAGAAACCTCCTATAAAAATAACAAATTGATACAAAAAACCTATGAAGAAATAAAACACGGAAACTTCCAAAAAATGTCCGAAAACCTAAACAAATAAAAGTCCAAAGTAACCTTTTGCATTCCCTTTTGTCATAAATAACATAAAAGATAACATACGCGATGTTTATTGATCAAAATAATAAAAAATAAATAAAATTAAAAAAAGTCATAAAAAAATTTCTTCTTTTACGTTATCTCGGAATCCTAGAAGAGGAGTACTAAGGATGACTATTCATATTTTTTTCTTCTGATATGCGTTAGTTTGTACTTCATTTTTTTTTTCTTCATTTTCTATTTCTCTTTTACAAAAGTACATTAAAAAATCCACAAAGCTATCGAAGATCAAAAGAGATATCATACAAGGATTTCCAAAGAAGTCTACAAATTCAAAGTATCACACGTACATACAACATACACCAAATCCCTTGCTCAAGTTTGTGGCCTTAATCGCGCTATTGCTACGAGCCGTATTATGTGCACAGCAGCGTTGCATAAGCCGCAGCCAACATCTGCATAGCCGCATGGCGAAAGTAGAAATGTGCAAGCGTTTGCAAAACTAGCAGCCAATCATCGCCAAACCACTTGGTGTGTCTTCGACGAAGCATGTAAGCAATGAGAAACTCCCCATTACTTACAGCAGTAAATGAAAACTTTTCGCATATTTGTTTGTCTGCTGCCACGTTTGCCACACGCGTTTCGCGTAGTTGTAGCTGTCTAACGCCGTTCTGTGCCTTTTAGCCACCTATCGCTCACTACTATGCCTTGGTATCCTGAGCCATACAATACGGACACGTATTGCTGCTCCGCTAACGCCAGTCATTCATCTGTGCTGCGTGCTGAGTCCCCAACCAGCTTACCATCGCTTCTCCAACCGCCAGGCACTAACCGTAACGCATCGTCAGCAACTTGGTGCGCGCTCCACTGAGTCAATCACTTGGCTGGTGTCTATTTAGCAGCTGGTGCATGCCACACTACTGCCGCCGACACTGCGCTTGTCAATTCTTCCGTTATACTGACAGCAGCGCCAACAGCAACAGCAACCGCCGCTACATCAGCTGCCAGACAAAATGAAGTTGTACAGCGAATGAGACGGGCTTCAACTTCCAACTTGCCACATGCGTGCCACGAACTTGGCGGAAGCAACGCGTTCTCGATGCAAACTTGATGTTGTTGGCACTACATACATATGTACATACATTTGCATAAATGCTATTTGAATAGTGAAATTGCACTGAGGCCTGAGGCAATGGGCACGCCGGACGCTACCGCTTCGTTGCTTTGCATTCAGATTTATTTGTCTTAATCGCGCGGCCACTCCATCCAAAGCCACGTTTCTGATCCGACCAACACGACCGACAGTGCTGAAACAAAAATGCAAGTAGTCAGCGGAATGTAGGAAGTGGCAACAAGCTGCCTTTGCCACTACCGCCGCCGCCGCCGCCGGCGTCACTGATGGACAATAGCAGCCACATTTAATTTATTTCAGCAGCCGCCACAACCCAGCTTCTCTGCGCCATGCGGCCCGTGGCAACTTTGTAAAGCTATGTAAGGTCACTGGCAAAGGGCGGCTTCCGTGGCCTGAAATGGTTAGATGCTGTGATGAAGAAAAATAATGACGCAGCGGCAACAAGCAAGGAAGCTAGCAGCAGCGCGTTTAGCAAAGGGGCGCCTAATGGGCTAAGTTGATAGGAGCACGCAAAGCTTTTAGTATTTCTACGTCCATTGTCGGTTTGTCGACTGGAATTGAACTGTAATTGTGGCGCATGAAGTTGCAACATTTTTATTTACATAATGGCGGGAAGCGGTAGCATTAGCATTGTGGCGAAAACGCGAACGCCAACAGAACCGTCAATGGCCACGTCAGGAACTACATATTTACATTAAGCCATAACCATAGGCGCTACCAAAAATGTCAGTGTGCCGGGTGGCCGTTTATTTAATGGCATATGCGGCTGTTGCTTTTGAGGAAGTTTTTATGCAAAATGATGAATAGTTGAAATGTGCAGAGTAATTTTCTCGAAATGAAGTACAGTGAAAAGAATATTGAAAACGCCTGGCATTGAAATGCCACAATGAGGAAGAGTTTTAACGGAATTACGCTTAATTTTAGATAGACTCAAAGCGAGTATGGTTTCTGTTTATGATTTGGTGACTACATAAATTCCCTTAGGCAAGTAAGTTATTCAGTACCTCATTGAATACTGAACACCTGTGCCCGACAGTCCTTTTTTCTGCTATTATTGAGATTTTGTACTTATGAATTATTTGAAATATCTTAATTAAAAAAGTATTTCAGTTCAATGCACTTTAGGTCAAATGATTCATTTAGCTGTGCGAAAGTCCTATTTCGTTATCGCAGTTTTACATTATTTTTGGTTGCCATTCTGTAGGGAATACTCCAAGATAACAGAAACTTCACTTTGTTTTTGTAAAATAAAAACACCGTTATAGAGCAATAAAAAATAAATAATATCGATAACAAAATCGATAAATTCCGAAAATATCGATAGCAAAATCAGTAAAAATATCGATAACAAAATCGATAAAAGTATCGATAACAAAAGCGATAAAAATATCGATAAAAAAAATGGTTAACATTATCAATAAAAATATCGATAACAAAACCGATAAAAATATTGAAGAAAAATCGATTAAAATATCGAGAACAAAATCTATAAAGACATCGATAACAAAACTGACAAAGAATATCGATAACAAAATCGATAAAAATATTGATAACGATTATGTTGTAAATATTGCGCCATCTGTTTATCAAAAGCCGAAATATGTACTTACGCACGCATACATAATTTTTGTCTCTTTCTCACTTCCAACGCATGCACATTAAAGTGGTCTAAAAATGTATGTAAAAAAAATAAGGTCGGATTTTTAATGCCGCCACCCCCTAGGATTGTTACATACCGAAAAAAAATATACCCATACTTTTTTATTTTGAAATCAAAAAACATTTAGGGTGCGCTCAAAGCGCACAAAGTTTTCCATGTATTTTATATGGAGAAAAAACAAATTTTCGTAGAAATGGTATAAAACTCTTGAAAATCAATATTTTTCGACCAGAAAACTGTGGTTCTCTTCAAGAGACTTCCAGTATTAATATCCAATTGTTTATTTGACCATTTTTTATGATACAAGATTTTTTATTAGTCCCCCATTGCATTTTCTAGGGATTTTGGAGGATCTATAAAATATAGTTACCATGAAAAAATTGTTAAAAAAAAAACAATCGAGTATTATTACTGGGAGTCTCCTGAAGATAAGTAAAGTTTTCTGATCGAAAAAAAAAGATTTTCAAGATTTTTACACTATTTCTACGAAAAGATGTTTTTTCTCCATATAAAATACATGGAAAACTTTGAGCGCTTTGAGCACTCCCTAAATATTTTTTGATTTCAAAATAAAAATATTGGGGTATATTTTTTCGATATAGATTACTCCTAGGGTGTGCCGGCATTAAAACTTAGACTTTTATTTTCTTGGACCACTCTAATGCACATGTTTGCAAAACTATGATGAAGTGGTTTTGTATGGGAAATCATTTATGCCCATATATATGAATCAAATAAACATACTTAGAAGATATCAACCAATAAGTACTTTCCATACACCAAACGAAAAGAAAACTCTTGAATTTTTGATCAAAGAAAACAAAAACAGTATCATTCGAGCGGTTTTCAAGCATTTTGGTAATAAAAAAATTTGCAAAGAATCTATATCCCGAAAATGAAAGTTATATCTGCAAATCATAAGCTGCTGGAGCACTTTAAAGACTCAAAATTTACCCCAAAATAAGCCAATGTTTGCCGTTCTTTTTACGACAGAAACCGAACTGGTTACCTAAAAAAATTAATCCGTCTATAGGTTTGGAATTTTGTCTTTGAAACGCCAGACTTTTCTTTGAAATCGCTTGACAAGTATTCGTGCAATAAGCGTTTTCGTGAAGCTCTAAAAATTACAACTACAAAATTTCAGCAAAGCCTCCATATCGAACGTAAGACGTAACCTACGAAAAAAAAAACTAAATTTGAATGTTTTTAGTTGAGATTTGACACTTGCAAAAAGTTCATTTCAGATTTATATGTATGTATCAACTTCAAGTGTACTTCTTAGATATATCTTGTGGTCCTCAATATTTTTCACGCCGTTATGGCATTAATGTGTTACGAGTTCTAAAGCAATTTTATTACTCGCATCTTAATCATATGGCAAATAAATTTAAAATTAAACTCACAGCTTCCCAAATTTCCAACTTAACACTTATTTCCATTATCTAGTCTCTGAGCATCATCCTACTCCAACTAACTCTCCAGCCTCCTCTTTGCGCGCAAACTCAATCCTTTCCTCGTTTATCTTTATTCATTTTTAATATACCCACTTTTCCTGCAATTGCTGCCGTTTGCCATATTTCATCTACTCGCATTCAACCATGAAAAGTTGCACTCAAACATATTTGAATAGAAAAAGGAAACATTAGCTCAAGTGGCAGCAGCTGCTTCTTCTTTTCTTCTTTTCCCTTCAGCTCAACAGCTTCGATATTGCGCCTTTGCTGCTTATGTGCTGCGGTTTGGATCTTTAGCTTAGCTTAGTACTCCCGTCTGGGAAATTTATATCGAAAAGTATTCTGTTCGCTGTCAGTATTAGCTAAGAAAAATTTCCTTCATTTCTCTGGTTATTTATGCATTTAATTCGCTTTCATGCAATTTATTTATTTGTCTGGTAATGGAGATAGTCGATTTGATGTATGTATGTATGTGTGTACATTGTATTTGTGTGACGGCGGCAACACAGATCTTAATGAGAAGCAACAGCCATAATGGGGCGACGACTGACAAAAACCCAGCACTCCTTACGCGCGAGATGGGCAAATGTGGCCAGCAGCGGTGGTTGGCGGCCGTTGCCTACCTACGCTGGGACGGATGCTGAGACGGCAGTGACAGCAGCACTTTCCGAAATTGTTATTTGGTTAATTATTTTGGATTAATTTTAAGACTTTGTGTTTATTCATTGTCGCGCAGCTAGAGAGCGCACAGCGGGCGACCATCCCAGCGCGCGCCGTGTGATCCCGTGGGTAGCTATGTATGTGCGCCGCCTGCGAGTCTGCAAAAGCTTATGCAAGGCGACCGACTGTTGTACTGCTTTTTGTTGATATGCCGCTTAATGCGTGGATTTTCTCCTTTTTTCAATTTGTTGTTGTTATTGTTGTTGCTGTCAACAACTTTGTTATCAGTAGTTATGGCCTTGCGACTGTACATACATAGTTGGCCGCTTTGGCTGCTCAGCTGTCAGCGAGTGCCTCAGTAGGATTGCTAGCAGGCCATCGCTTCAAGTACATATTTATTTTTGATTGCTATTGTTATTCTTTTTTCTTTGGTGCTGGCGGCGACAGCCAAATTAAGATTTCGCCTTCGAGATTATATGATGTTAACAAGTCGGTGAACTTCTACAGGGATTGGCTTCGTGGCACATTTCTATAAGAACGTTGCTCTGTATTTGTTGTAAGGAAAATACGTTTTTCGGAGCGTCAGTGTACATGCAGCGATAATACAGTGCTACATAAAATGGCATATGCCACTTAATTGCACGGACAGTTAGTCAAAAGTTCACAAAGTCTGTCAGCCAGTATGTTTTGCCATTAAGCCTTTGGCGCAGCAATTGCAGGCGAAAATTTTAAGTCAATTAATCAGTCTGTTCGTCGAGATGAATTAATGAAGGAATTATGTTGCTTTCTGCTCGAGCGCTGTAGACAGCAAGTTCAAAAAACTGTAATGATTAATTTCATTTTAAGTTTCTGTCGATGTAACTTCCTATAAATAATTATAGACGTGCTTACTATTTAGTGTCTCCGTTTTTGTTTTATCCGCTAGCCAGTAAATCAGTTAAGCTTCATTGTGTAGCAATCAATCAGTCAATTAACTAATGGGCTTAGCCATATTTTCATTTAGCACAAAGATAATGTCAAGGTTAGGCTACGGTAGTTCCCAGACTACTTAATCGATGAAACGCCACGATTCGATTACCAATATACGAAACAGTGGCAAAAAAAAAGGATCAGATACGATTCCGCGCCCTTCAAAACATTTTCAAGGTTTACTTTTTCGCAGTTTAAAATTGCGACTATTTCAGCCTGAAACACTGTAGACCTTTTGCCCATGGGAAAATACCTGCAACTGCTCTATCCTCCATCCTTGAACCGTTTGTGTACTAATATAGGTATCAGCGATCAAGTGTAGAGAGCCCATTTGATCAGTCTTCGCGATCGGTGACTATCACTTCCAGCTTTCTGCCGAATCAAAACTCTTTAGTTAAGGAATCAGAGATTA
This sequence comes from Rhagoletis pomonella, assembly GCF_013731165.1. Classification (NCBI taxonomy): domain Eukaryota; kingdom Metazoa; phylum Arthropoda; class Insecta; order Diptera; family Tephritidae; genus Rhagoletis; species Rhagoletis pomonella. The sequence goes on along the minus strand of NW_023459745.1, from coordinate 17,648 downwards.
AACATATTTCCAACCCTGGCATCCTCCCAAAATTAGATAAAGCTATGGAGAGGAATCCATCCCATTAGCGACTCGAGAGGAGCAGTTGAGCACGTTCTTATAGATCGAGTGAGGATAGGCATACCATAATTTGCAGTTTATTTAGGCGAAGTAGGTATATCAGTGTTTTCGCAGTGTCTTCTTCCACCATGCTATGGATGCATAAGACACCTGGACTTTCCATCGCAGAGGAGGACGAAGGTGAACCGCAAGCAATGGGTTGTACGCTGGGCTTGGGAGCCACCCCGTAAAAAAAAGAATAAACAAGCCCCGGATGAAACCGCCTTCTCTTTGAGAAGATCAAGGCAATTACTGGATACTATGGGTCTTTAAATAAGTCCTCTTTTTAGCCAACAATCAAAAGTTACCCCACCTGATAAAGTTCTCTCTTAATCGAAAAGTCCAGTGGTTGCATTGGAGGCAGAACATGAAGCACCGTGCTAGTGCCATCAGTACATCTACAGACCGAAGGTGCAGGTCATTTCGATATCACTTCCCATTCAAATGGAGGCCGAAAACGCTTCGGAAATTGATTTGGTAGTATACTGTCTAGCCCAATGAGCACTAAATTACCAACCACTGAATTCGACCCAACCGTAGATAAAGTTTTTATTGTCTTATATTTGCAATAAAGATCGAGTCTAGCTGTGCTAATATCAAGCCTAGTAAACTTAATTTAGGTTTTTGTGGCTGTCAGTTTGTTAATTTATCAAGCAGATATACAGTTAGTCAATTGACGACCAGCAAACTAATTGCAATTTTTTGGCAACAATTCTAGGCCAAAAGTTATTTGCGAACAACAAAATTTCACTTGCATATGTATGTATGCGCATAAATGGATGCATCCATTTTAAGTGTATGTGTGTGTGTATTTGCTAGTAGTGTGTATGGGCGCTCATATAGCACACCGCATACTCACTGGCACACAGAATTCAGCCTCGTGAAAATTGGCTATACCAAATAAAAACTAACAACAGCAAATGGCAGTTACCGCCATAACCAAACTTGCTAGCAAACAAAAATCTAAGTTAGCACAAAAAAAAAACAACAAAAAACAACAACAAACAGTAACAATACCAGAACTTAACATTCAGCATGCGACATGAATTTTAAAATACGAATTGATTGTGTTGGGCTCGCATCAGCAGCATGAAATTGAAGAGGAGGGTAGGTAAATGGTAGGCAACCAGGGCGACTGAGCGAACTAGTACTCTCTGTTTGGCCAATTTACTAGCATGGCTGCTGCATCATCCTCCTGCAGTTCTACTGGCAACTCCTGAATGCAACTGAAATAAAGAAATGCTGCACGATGATTTATTATGCTCGCAGTGAAGTTATTGTTGTTGATTTCATTCTGAATTCCATCGCTGCGGCAGCTACACTCATGCAACTGCAACTGTGTGATGGCAGTGCAAATAATTGTCGTTATTTCTGCTATTTTCAAACAATTCCGTTTTTTCTTTGTTCATTTTTCTTTATTGTTGCTGAAAGGCATTTCTTTTGGCTTTTTATTTGCTCCTGTTAATTTTACCATACTTCCACCGAATGCTCTGTTCCCCCCCCCACCCCAGCGCACTTCACGAAGTAACCGTAATTTATTTGTGAAAATTCTGCGAATTCCCAACGCTGTTTAATTTCTGGGTCAACAATTTTTTTCGCGCCGCTTAATTCATTTTTATTTGCTTTACTCATTTTCCCTTTACATATGTAAATATATTACTTCTGTTTTGCATGAAATTAAGCCAAACCGCAGCAGCAAAGGACGAACGAACTTAAACGAATTTAAAACGGCAACCAATCTGGCAATAACAATTCGAATATTCTGTCCTTTACGAAATGCGAGCTGTTCTGTGTGTGGTTAGCGCTTGATTTAAAGCAAATTTGCGAACGCTTTAAATTGCTCGTACCACACGGCGTGTGAGTGATGCGCGTTCAGCAAAAGCGACCTCTGCGTATCGAATTGATTGTTGTTTTTTTTTTTTTGTTTTCAATTTCTTTTCCATATTGTGCTGATTGCTTATTATTGGCCGCATTTTTTTCTTTACATTTCCTGCTTCATTTTGCAACTGCTTACCGCGCCTGCTTCAAGCCCGTTGTTTGCTTCAAGCAAGTATTTTCTTCTCCTTGCTTTGTGGAATTTTCGCTCTGATGGTTGTTGGCGCCAGACGCTTGCGGCTATTTGTATTGCCAATTTAATGATACAACAGTCAAGTCAATTAACTCTGATGTATTTGCCATTTCTTTCGCTCTGTTTTTTCTTCGCTCTCCAAAAAGGCACCAGTTCATTTTGTACATTTTAAAGCTCATACTCGCCTACGATGCACACAAATACATATGTATGTACGTGCGCGTATGTATGTGTAAAATATATGTACATATCTGCAATTACGTAAAGCGCAAGGAAATAAATAATAAATTGAATTAGAGTGAGTTTTAATTAAAGTATAGTAGCCTTTTCAAACCGAATTTGTGCGTAATCTACTTATTTCATGTTTTTTTCCTGAGAAAGTTACGTTATTATATCGCAGATGATCATATAAAATGACACAATTCAAAATTGGGCATTTTTAAAATTATGAGCTAAAAATTTACATAGAGCTTTTATTTAAATACCTTTCAGCAAAAGCTGGGGCAAATTTTTGTTATAACTTGTTAAAAAAAAACCCAAGGCAAAGTCTTCCTTTGCTCTCATGATTAGAATGTGCTAAGGAATAGTTTTTCGCATATTCTAACAAACGTGTGTTTTTTTGGGTCCCTTTCGAAGATCGTGTGCGATATGTATACATATGTATGCACATTCATATTTACCAATTTTGTGAATGTCATCAGACATTCGATTTTTAAAAATGAGGTGTCAAATTAATGGGCTTGACCGGTAGATTTATAATAAGGTTTTACTTTATTTAAAAAGGGTTGACACCTGTTGTAAAATTAAATTTAAGATATGTATCTAAAAATTAAAATTTGTTATTACTACTAGATAGGGATGTGCGATAATGAGAAATCCTCGATTTTTTCATCGTTGATAACATCGGAGGGTGGGTCAACATCGATCCTCGATTTTCATCGACCGAAAATCATCGATCTCACAAATATCGATATCATTTTCAAATACAAATTTTTCCCATGCCCATCAGAAGTAAGCAGTTCTATTGGAAGGGTTTGTTCCAGTGTTGGCACTAATCGATTGATTTTTTAATCAATTAGTTAACTCGATTAAATTTAATCCGATTACAGTTAATCTGATTAATTTTAATCTGATTAAACAGTTAATCGTTGCCACGATTAAAGAAATTAATTTTTAATCATTAACCCTTAATTTGATTAAGTAGGTTTGGTGATTAATTCATTTATGATGGAATTTTCCTGTGGACACAAGGCCAGTTAATCGGGTATGGCTAAGTCGGTTTTCCTCATCAATCTAAGCAATTTCGTGTGCATTTTCATTTAGATCTATTCCAACAGACGTTTTACAAACTAGGTTTTAATATCCCTCTGCACATGTGCGCTGAGTTGTAAAAGTTCCCAGTTTATGTATTACTAATAACAATAATTATAATTTTCTTTTATATTATGTACTTTTTATAAGCGTAAAACACGAAATAATTACTGTAGCTGGTGTTTGGTTACAAACTCGGACAAACTAGACAACTTAATCAGATTTTCTTTTTAACTGGATTAACGATTAATGATTAAAATTAATTAATCGTAATCGCCGCCAGCGATTAACGATTACAAAAATTTAATCATTAATCGTTCAGTTGATTACGATTAATTAATTTTAATCGTCAATCGCGATTAACATTTTAATCGTTAATTTTTAATCATTAATCAGATTAACATATTGCCAACACTGGTTTGTTCTCATGCATTTTTGTCTCGTATGTATATCAGTTTCAGATTTCTTTAAAAAAATTTACTAAAAAACTTGAAATCAAATAAAATATTTTACCACATTCGTATTTTTTATGAATTATAGTTTTACACACGCACGAACACGTTCAGGTATATCGTCACCTGAAATGCAAAAGTCGTAACAATATATCGTCGCGTGGGTAAAAGATTGTCGTATCTTATTTTTGGCTATAATATTTAAGGTATAAAACCACATCTTCTTCAATTTACAGGAACTCACATAGCTTTCACAGCCACTTTTTTACAAAATTACATAACTCATCAGTCTACATAACTCGAGACTGACTTCCTGTGAATACCGTTTAGGGCCTGTCGATAAGCTGGCGGGTCCAGAGCTTGTTTAATAAACAGCGTATTATTTGTTTGCTCGTACGCATCGCTTTGGCGTTTACGGAGCCAAAGAGGACGAAGAAGAAGAAGAAAAATCTAGTATATTTAAATTTAGTTTTTAATGTTTAATAACAAAAATTACTTCTATTGAAACCTTTAGATCTACAAGTACAAACTATTATATAAATACCCTGTAAATTGTACACGGAGCAGGTAAAGATAGGATATCTCTTTGGGAGAGCCATTTCACTTAGATAGAAAATTGCAATTTGAATTTTTCTTGCTTTATTCCGAAACAAAAATTTTAAGACCGAACAATGTTATGAAAAAAAGTTTCTTACAACCACACAGATATTTTGCCACTAATAAATTCTCCTAATCATCTGCATATGTATGAGTATATACGTACGATTGAAAGCAAGTGCTTCAAGATATTTACTCTTATTTTATGTGTTATAACCGAGGTTTCCTATTTTATTCCCTGATGCGTTCACACTCGTACTTTGTGTTTGTCTGTACTCAAATTCAAGTAGCGCGGCGATCAAATTTCGACTTGATACGAGATTCCTCCGTTCATCGTCGTCCAGGTAAAGAAGGACCTATTCCATCGTACGCATATTCAAACACACATGTGTATGTTCATAAGACAACCCTGCGGAAAAAAATTATTAGTTCCACGCCGACTCCGAACGGCGATTGTCTTTTCATGAGAAGCTGCAGCAATCCACTAGGAGGTTTGATATTACCTGCCGAGGGGCGGCAGTTATTAGAACCCACTTTTCCTATGTCCTGTTTTTTATGTTAGTGCCCTGCACACGTCTAACCAATACGCCGCAGCCGCAGTTAAGTCATGCAGGAATCATGCAGAGGTCATCGGGAGTTTGTTTCCTTTAAGCAAGTTTCTATTTAAATATCCTCTTACAAATATTACTTTGAATTGACTTTTTTCTGCAATTCACAGCTGCTTTTTCGAATGCAGGACAAATAAAATGAGGATCGACATTTCAAACAATTGCTTTGATATGATGTCTGACGGAATTCGAATATGGAACCAACAATATCAGAACATGTAAATAAATTAACAAATATGTATTGTTAAATAAACAAACATGTAATAAATTTTAAAGTTTTTTTTTCTTATTGATTTTTTAGTCTAAAAGTAGTTAATTACAAGTTAGTTGACACTTAATGCAGAGGAAATAAATTTACCCTTGTTTGCGGTCATTTCCCTTCAAAATTAGTTAGTTACGGCCGAAGAAAATAAGAAATAAAAAGTTACAACTTGTAGCCTGCTGCCCAGTTAAAGAGTTAACTACAAACTGGCTCCATTTCCTGCAGGGATGGCATCAGATCTACATACTCACATAATGGCACACTGTTGGCCACTCTAGCAAGCGAAGCATACGAATCGTCAACATTCATGTTGGCCATGGCCATAAATGCGCAAATAGCTTCTTATCGTCGAGACGTTATTGCTACCTTTGGCGGATTTTAATGTTTGTTCGCAAAATGCAGCGACACTATTGAAACAAACCCTTTTCCTCTGATTAACATTCAAGTCAACATGGAAAATCTGTTGGAAACTCCCATTCTGGTGTCTACATAAATGCCTTTGTTTCTACGTACATAAATACTTATAGTACATATGTGTTTACACATGTATGTATGTATATTCACAGAGATATATGTGTATGTCGTTGTGACCCTCAATGGCAATAATATTATCATGATCACAGTATCATCGACCCGATATCATTGTGGCAACCATTTAAATGTCATAATGCCACGGCAAGTTGCTGCGTAGCATTTTAAGCAAAGAAAACAGAAATCGTAGAGAGTTGAAAGGGGTGAAATTAAAGCATGGGCGCACAAAAGATTAAAATTTTCATAGAAATTTCCAAGTGAAAGGAAGAGACTAACTATTGGCGCACTGTAGATGAACGCTGTTTTGAGTTTCTGATAGATTTTAACTAAATGACAACGCTTGTTGCCTCAAGCCCATTTTCCAGCAATTAGAAAATCTGTCCTTTATTTGGTTTCTTTTTATCGGCTTTATCCTCGTAAAATGTTCTTCTTTTCTACTTATCTCTAAATTCTCATTTTGGATACAAAGAACCTTCTGGGATTTTTACCGCATTTTTCTCGCCAATCTATGTAAAAGTTCTATAACTCGATATTGGTAATTAAATATATAAATAAAGAGATATCCAAACTCAGATGCACATCGACAATCATACATCTAAGTAACACATCCCACCACTGACATCAGCAGTAGTAACCTTCACAAGCACAACCTGTGCCAAGGAAGCATTTCATAGTTGCTTTGGCGAACGGAAGCACTAGGGACACTTACCGACACGCAGTTCCCAGACATAATAATTTTAAAGGAGGCCTGACGAAGTGTCACTGAAATCATCTGCATAAGATAAATACCTCTAAAGAGGCACCCTTACATAGATTGACGAGGGCTCCCATTTTTTATTTCTTTGCTGAAGTCACACAACCAATCGCGTAGGGAATAAAGCGCACACAGACTACATGCCGCTCATTGAACTGTTTTCATGTTTCTATTCACATAATTTAAATATTCTTTAATTTCTGAGATTGAGGCCAACCTGAGTGTCCTTTCACCCAGAGTATTTAAACACATTTTGTTGTGTACAACAACACAATTTGGTAGGGATTTGCATTGTCGAACTAGTTTTGAAGTAGTACTTGGAGGCCTGGCCAATGCCTTCAGTGTATCTTGGCTGTTACTGTAGACACGTAAGCTCCTTTTTATTCACCTTTTTCCACCACGTACTACAAAAATTTTAGTAATACAAATACCTCAGTTATAAGCAAAGAATCCTCAGTGAATAAGCCTAGGCACAGCCTTGGGGTTAAGCCTGCAATCAGCTTCAGGGAACTCAACATTTTAGAATCTCTTAAGTAAAGGCAACAGTGGCGTACTATCCTGTGGCCTTTGAAAGGATATTTGCCTCCGGAAATTAATGACAGGCTTAGCAGTGCATCCAAAACAGTCCCAGGTGTTGTAGCTAAAGCTCCCGCCCGGTACACGAAGAAAAGAGTTGAGTTACAACAAGTAAATATGTTTCTCTAAACACCTAACTTGGTTATCGTTACACGATTTGGTTACAGTTTACATTGCCATAACGCTGTTTAGACTTTCTTTAAGTGGCACTTCTTTAGAAGATTACCTTACTTCGGCAGATAAATGCAGGCTCGATGATGGTTGTCCTATTTATACCGGAGTATTTGGGCCTAGTCCGAAAAGTGTACAAATTTCCGCATTTCAAGCAGAGATTGTTCGAACTGAAATCTACGACTACGAATGTCTGCTGAGAAGCTGTATAAAAATAAATATTATTTCGGACAGCCAGGCAGTACCTAAATCGCTGGACTCATTCAAAATGGCATCCAGGCGGCCTACGCTTTATTGCGATTGGGAAATCAATTCATTCGGATTCGAATATTTGTCATTATAAATTTTTAGTTGTCCGTGTCGCCCTGCGAACCCCATTAAATTTCGACTCACAATACAGAGTAGACCCCTAGGAATGTGGATAGCTGCAAAAAACAGGATCTGCGATGGGTGCTAAGCGCCAAGAGAGTTTTGAGGCATTCCACTTATATGATCCATAAACGTTTTGTGTTCCTGCGAAAAGATACGCAGTAGAGCTGTTAAAGAGGTGGAATGATTCTTAAATAGCCAATCAGTTACTAATGAAAAACGGAAAAGAAGTAATCCAGGAGATTAATAATTTCCTATAGAGAAGGCTCTCCTTCAAATGGGTCCTTTTGGTGAGCTGATATAAAAGTTCGGTAGCATCAAGGTAAAATTCTTAACCCGTTCGACTTAAATTTTTTTGCAGATTTTTAGCAGGTCTGTGTGAGGGTCAAAGGGTTACGTATTTCACAGTTTACTGGAAGTTAAAATTTCAAGTTTAGTTCATGATGGCTGCACAGAAGGACACTAGTTAGAATGCAGGAAGTCTAATCATAGTCTCTTTAGAGTTTTATTCCATCTCATCTCTTCCTTTGTAAACAACACTTCCTAGCAAAGTTACTAAAATTTCACACTAAAATCCTTTCTTTTTTGCCTTTAATCCCTCATTCGCGCACTCAGTCGATTTGAGCTTCTTTTTTTTCTTATTGCTAATAAATCTACCTCTACATACTGTCAAGCTGAGACTAATAAATGTCAGCAACAACCTTTACAACAAAACAAAAACAACGAACGCGCTAACGATGACGAAACTCAAAGCATAAAAACAAAAACCACTAAGCCAGCAAAGGCGGGTAGGTGTTTTGGGGCTTTAGTTCAATGGGGTAGATGGAAGGACGCCGCCATAAATTCTTTTGTTTAGAAATGCGAAAGCCTATGAGCACATCCTGCCATTGTTTGTCGTCATTAAGGCGTAATAAAAGCTGAGTAAATATGTATTTAATTATGTTTAGAGCCCTATACTCATACATACAGAAGGCAACGTGAGACAGGTGTATAACCACGCCACATCAAATGAATGTCACTCGCTGTGCTCAAAACTCATGCGCAGCGGTCGGCAGGCAGGATGTAACCCTTTTTTCCTGCCATGCCATTCACAATAACAGGGACGACGACACCAATTCGTTATTGTGCGATAAAAAGTCAACAGCAGCAGTAGTAGTTATTTAGAATATAAGTATCTGTGCACCCGCTCGCGCTAGGCAGTTTTTTGCTGGGCCAACAGCCGCGCCGCAGTTGTGTTGGCCGGCGAAATGGTGTCATGACCTTGGCTTATTAAGGCAACAAAAAGAGCACGGGAAAGCTGAAGGGGAGGGAAGCGAAAGGGCCTAATGCTGCTTGCACGGAATGGCAGCAGCTACAATGGACGCCTTTGAATGTTGTAATAATGTTTTATTGCCATTTACAACGGTACTGCAGCGCTCAACAGCGTGTTTAACTGTGCAATTTATTGAGCGCAAGCTAACAAAGCGCTCGACGCAAAGAAACTGCGGAGCTGACAGGTGAGTGGATTTAAAACATAAAAAAAATTGTGTCAAATGTGTGCAAGCGTTTTGTTTACACTAAGTAGGTGCAATTATTATGAGGTCTCCGAAATGAGGTGCGAGTGTGCCTTAGGTCGACTGTCGAGTAGAAGACAAAAGGCATAGCAAAGGTTAGAATGGGAATTTAAAAAAAAAGTTTTTATGTGTTTTCAAAAACATATTTACTTATTTAGCTATATTTACATAGCTGCATACTTATGTATATTTTTGCAATGTGAGTGTTTTATTTTGGCTCGTAAATTTTTTTATTTCTTGTATATATAAGTTTTCTTTTGGCCTTGACACAATAAATAACAATATTTGTACATATGTATATGAAAGAGTAAAAAAAGCAAAATTTATATTTATATTTTAGGAGTAATAAAAAGTGTTATTTACATACAAATAAACATAAGTGTGCTCTAACAAAAGATTTGTGGTTTTCTCACCGGAATTATGAAACCTATTATGGGTATTTTCACCGAAATTAAGCATTTTAAGGTAAACAATTGTTGAAAAAATTAGAAAATTTTTCTCATTACGAAAATGCTTGAAACCCGCTCGAATGATTTTGTTTTTGTTTTCTTTATTCAAAAACTTACATTTTTTCCTTTCGTTTGGTATATGGGAAGTATAGGTTGATATCTTCTAAGTATGTTTATTTGATTCAGATATATGGGTATAAATGATTTGTTTTACAAAATTACTTCGTCATCATTTTGCTAGCGCGTCCATGCACAGGAAGTGTGAGAAAGAGACAAAAAGTATGTGTGTGTATTTCGGCTTTTGAGTAACAGATGGTGCAGCTCCGGGAAAATATTTATAACCTAATCGCAGCATTTGTCTCTATATTTATATGTACATACATACGTATGAATATGTACATACATAGTATGTATGATAAATTAAACACACATTATTTATATGTTGAATCAATTATTACGAGATGGGTATCGATGGTTTTTAAAAGCTTTATTTCTTGCCACCTATTTACAAAGAAAAATTCAATGTATAAAATAGGTGAAGTTATATAATTTTTAATCAGCTTTGAAAAAAAACTTTACTTTAAACTACATGTGTTAATGCTGCCACTTGTTTTGAAAACTTTATTCAACTTTAATTAAGAGAATTAGATAATTTAAATATGTATCGCAATACGGTTGTTAGATAAAACAAAGGGTTAAAAGGGTTTTAGTTTGAAATTATTTTAAACAGGGTTGCCACATGTTTGCAAAGTCAAATTCAATATATGCAATAGGTTAAACGAATTACTACAATATGGATATCAGTGAAATTGGCCTTGAAGGGACTCTATTTCTAAACTGCTTTTAGGAGCGGTGCCACCTGTTTACAAAATCAAGTTAAAACTTAAATTCAGGCGATTTGAAAATTGAAATATGTATCCCGATAAGAGTTTGTGATTTGAAAATATTTCAAAGAGAGTTGCCACCTATTTTCAAAGTTAAATTCAATGTAATTAATTACTTGAATGTGGATATCAATAGAAGCTGCATCTGAAATGAGTTTAAAATTCAATCCAACAAAATCAAAAGGAATTAACAGTTTTTAACCTGAATATTATCTTGGTATTATCACGTATTCTACGTTTAAATTTAACGCATGTCAAGAAGAAGGCACTCGACTGATCCTTTTTGGCGACACAGGGGCCGCCTTTTTACATTTTTATCCTATCTTCAGCGTTTACAATTGGATCTTAATGTGTGATATATCCGATGTTTGTGTCTCAAAAAGAAATTTGTTTTGTTTCAAGGTTTATTGGCCCACCAGAACTCAGTTTTTTACCCTACTGTCAGTAGATATAATCACTACAAAAATCAATATAATTATTAAAAAAAATAAAATTAAAAAAATTATTGCCGAAAGTACTATAGGTGTCGACGAAAAAGTTGAAAAGGCGACCCCTCGTTTCGGTTAAAGATAAATTTCTTTTCGCAATCGCCTTGCAAATATACCATAGACTCAGGGGTGTACGGCGAATAATTTTTTTTTTATATATTTGTAAGCTATTACGGTCTAATCTACACCACAGTTACTCTAGTTTTACTGGAATTTTCGTTGCTGTGATAATAATTCAAACCAATCTACATTTATAATTTCCTCGCGCTCGAAAACTCCTGTTCTTTACTTTTAACCATAGCTTTTACTTTACTTCATGCTGCTTTAAATCCGCCAGCGGACTCAACTGAATGCATTAGCAAATACAGCTAACACAAATGCGTGCAACACAAAAAGCTAAGCATGTAGATTAAAGCTGTTAAGCGAGTATAAATAGCAACCCAGGCGCGCTCAACTAGTGGGATGTGCTGAGCGGCCATTTGTTGTAATTTTCATTTTCATCGACTTACAACTTACAACTTCTGCTCCAGCTCCTGCCTCGCATTCACGCATTCCCCAGCGAATGAATGACTGTGCTGACACCAATTGTAGCATATTTGTCGTACTGAAAGGCAAAGGTTTTACACATACATACATATGCTCTGCGTATGCACATATTTTTGTATACTCGTGCATGAGTTAAATCTAAGCTTAGTTGACGACGGCTTTCCACTGCTTTTGATTCACGGCGCAGTTGTGGCAGTGGCACACACACACACATACTTGAGTTTTGAAGTTGCTGGCATTTCTTGCCTTTGCCATATTGTTGTTATTTATGTATGTATTTATGTTGCCGTGAAACGCTAATGCTTATCTGCTTTTGAAAATGGAAATCCGTTGAAAAAAGAGTTGTAGCTTTAACTTCACATAGCCAAGGATATGAGTAGTGCTGCTTTATCGCATCGGTTCCTTGAGTTCGCTGCAACAAGGATTTTCTGGTATTTCTGCTTTGCTTTTCAAATGCCATATTTTCCACTTTCTGCAGTTTTTCTCTTTGCCATACGTTTTTTTTTTTTTCTTTTTCCCTCTGGTTTGTCAACTGTGTAGTGTTGTATTGGCTTACATTGCTTGCCAACAGCTGCCTGACAACTACGCTTCGCCTGCAATGAATTCTAATTCGCCAAAATGAAAACTCACGTTCACGTATTATCCAATTAATTACGCTTCGTGAGCGTGACAGAAAGATATGAAAATAAAAGAAGCGAATAAAGCGTGTGTGTGTGTGCGTGTATAGTAGGGACGTTTCGAATGCCGTATTTTGGACATTCTCGAATCCGAATGCGAATGAAAACTTTCGTAATGCGAATGTTAGAAATAACATAAACAGAGCTATAATCAACTGAAGTCATCATTTTTATTACATAAAAATTTTATATATTATTAAATAGAACATTGAAGGAGTGCTCAACCTATACAGTGTTTTAATTTAGTAGTCAAAGTTCAAACAGGGCAACTTATCTAGAAGAAAAAAGTAATTTTTCCGTCTTTTCTCTCATGAGGCGATTTCTTATAAGCTCTTATATAAGGCCGGCTGCGCTGAGCAATTGCTAACTTGAAACGCTGGCGGGTGGAGCGCTCAAATAAGTGTGGTTCACTGTAAAACGGGACTCGTTCCAGCAATTCCTGTACAGCAATTGTCGAAATGTATTAAACAATTTCAACGCAAATCCTTAGGAAATAGATGTACCATTATGAGGTTTAAATTTCGTAGTACTGGCTTTTAATTTGACAATTTTATTCGCGTTGCAAATGGCTGCTCAAAAAATAATGTTGAACAAATTCGTTGAAAATCCGACATTTTCGAGATCAAAAATCAAATTAAAATTAAACATATCAAAACCTTCTAATGATTCTCCATAAATCAATGAACGCATTCCATCTTCTTATATTAACGGAGTAATCTTATCATTAGAAGACATCATTTCGCACCAGCTTAAGAATAAGCGTCTTTACCGCAATTGGAAAAAAAATCAGAAAAATAGCGCGCGCGACAATTGGAACGCGATTATCCACAATTCAGTGAATTCGAGTTAAGACAAGACTTAAATCTTATCGAGTTGTAATATACAAGATTTAATTAGATTAAATAATTTTAATAACAAAAACCGCACTCATTTATGTTAACAGCAAATGTGATATTTTATAATCTAATATATAAAAATCTCGTGTCACGGTATTTGTGTTCGAACTGCCCCTAAACGGCTCGACCGATCTTTATATAATTTTTTGGGTATCTATGATAGGTGTGAGAATCGGATGTAAAATATATTTCATACCGCTAGTTGCAGGCGGCATGGCACCTCCCATACAAACCGAATTTTTCATACTGCATTTCTCCGGAAGTGTTCATGGTAGAGTACTCGAATACGGTATGTAGATATATGAAATCAATCCCATACTCTTAGAGAAAATTGTGGCTATTTGGAAAGGGCACGTGGCGCCTTTCAAATTCACCTAAACTATTACGTATCTTTGTATGCCTATACACTTTTGCTAGGTTTTTTAAGGCAGCAATGGAAATATGCCTTCTGACAACCACCAAACCGTAATATTAGAAGATAAATGTGTCACTGAAAATCATGAACGTGAACTGTTGGTGAAAATGTTGGACCAACATGTTTCAATACAAAAAAAAATAATTTAGGGCAGGACGAAGTTCGCCGGGTCTGCTAGTAATGACTGTAAAAACATGTTTAAAGATTGACTTCGGTCACTTCACACATTGAAGGTTTTAAGCTAAAAAGATGCAGGGGGATATCCTCTTAAAACTAAATTTATAGAAGTTCACAAAACTGTCAAAAGTCAATGCAATGACGAGCCAATCGAGGCAGTCTCATTAAAACTCGATAAGACTAGTCATATGACCCCAGAAATATGCTGGAAAGAGCGCTTGTACAAACTTTTAAGCAATTGTATCATTTACTTTAGACCTTCTGTAAGGTTTTGGTTGGTTTTAATAAAAGTTAATTATTCACTGGTAGCTTTAAACCGGTTTGAAGCCAATAATGTGAATAAATTTCTGGATAAATCAGTGTAAGGATATGCCCTATTTACGTCAAATCGAAAAATATACGGTGTTTATTCAAACAAAGTAGAGATGTGCGAACTGTGGAAAAATATAAACTAAAGATAGACTAGTAGAGCAGGTTCCCTACTGAAGTCTCTAGAATGGTTGTACAGAAAAATTTTATCATTGGGTAGGTTCAGAAGGCGCAGAAGTTGAGCGCAACCGTTGCTAAAAAAAATCAGTGATCATAATGCGCCTTCTGAACGGCTTGATACATTAGCTGTCAAATTCAAAACACACAACATGTTGTCTCAAATGATCATAAAAATATTACGATCATCTAACACGCAACTTTTCAGTTGATCAGAAGTGCAAAACGACGCGTTCAGAAGGTGCAATCGCAACAGTTACTGAGCCTTCTGAACATGCCCATTATCAAAGAAACCGTTTGTTATTTGTTTCTCCAAACAAAAAATGAAACTTTTTTTCACATGCTTCTATAACGGAATACCTTCGCTTTATTTTAATATATTAAATAATATTTTCCGAATACCTGTTAGAAAGATATAACCCATTTCATGCATACCGATTTGAAGTGAACTATGCTTATTTGCGGGCCAGATCTGTAATTGGTCGTATTTCAGTTTAGTTTTCCACCAATCGAGAGGATTTTCACCGAGATGAGCTCGTTTTTCTTTTAGATAGGCCTTCAATTGAGCTTTAATTTCACATTTTTTAATATATCCAGATTCTACATCGGAGATTTTGCTTTCGCTGGAAGTATCTAATATTATTTCTAGGTTACTTATAAGACATTTAGAAGTACTTGTTGAAGGCCCATCAGTGTTGCTTTATACACTACTTAACCGTTTAGCGCCTGAACGGGTTCACGGAAGCTACCAAGAGCAATCCCGCCTCCTCTCCCATACCCGTAAACATACACGTTGCACAGTGGTCGAAAACACTTATTTAGCGGCGTTTAATTAATAGCGCTTAGGGATTTTTTTTTTTGTTTGTGTAATATTTATTTTTTAGTTGAAAACAGATTAATCTACAATGGTAAAGAAAAAAAAAATCTTTTAAAAATATATTTATATTTTATTTTTTTTGTGAAAGTTGAACCTTTTTTTTCATATTTTAGACATTATTTCTTTTATTCAGAAAAACATGATGAAGTTAATATATTTAATGTTTCTTATTCTTTTGGGCTAAAAATATAGTAAACTTTAATATTAAAATTTTTTTTATTTGAATTTTTTATTTTTTTATATTTTTTTAAAATTTTTTTTTTTCTGTTGAAATAACTATTTTAGGCCTTATTCAGTCATCATATATTTCATAAAAAAAGGCTGATATTGTGAAGCTGCAAATTTTTTGTATATTGATAACATTGGAATAAATCAAAATTAATGCAAAACATATGTTTTCAATAAGCTTTTTATTTATAATTTTTTTTTAATTTTCAGATTAAAATGCTCTACTCAGTATCTGATAAGCTATCATATGACATATTATTTTCTTCACCTGTATTACAAAGAAGACTAATAATATCCTTATCTATAATATCATCCTTTTTTGAAGAGGGCAATGAACTTTTCGATAACATGGTAATGAAAGGATCTGATGAAACAAATAGTGTATGTGCCAAGTCTTCCATTGAGTTTTTCCGTGAATTTTTTCGAGTGTGATGTAGGCGATATTTTCTAAGGTATTTATTTCTGGCCTCGAGAGCTTCTTCTGACATTATACCTATTGGAAGGGAAGCATATTTAATAATATCTGCACCATGTATTAAAATTTTATGGACCGATGAGGGCATATAAAACCAGGGATACAAATCAACAAAAATAGTTGCTGTTTGGTATGCGTACTGCTGAAAGGCGTCCGTATTGATTTCATATCCAGAAGCCATTGTCCGTAAAATAACGCTGAAACGATATATTAATAAACTGCTAACACCAGTTATTTGAGCAGCCAATTTTGATTGTTGGAAAAAATCTTCTGGATGTGTTGCCATTATTAGTTGTGCCTGATCCAGGCATTGGGATATCAACCAGTATACCCATTTCTTTTCTCAGATTTGTTTGTATTTCAGTTTTCTTTTTATCAACAGTCGCCATATCACAACTGCGAATCTGCCATTTTTTAATTGGAATTCTGTAAGCGATATGCAGAATACACTCAAAGAAGCGAATCCACGCATGTAAAGTTGATAATCCACATTCGTATAAGTTTTCTTTGCACGGCAAATTTTTCACCATTTGAAGGTTGTTCATATTTTTTTGGTGATGCATCACAAATTCCACACTTTTGGGATGATGTTTCTGCCACAACACTAAATACCTTCCCATCTATCATGGTCATATGGAACTGATGATGAACTTCATAATTTTGAAGTTTCGTTGGCTGAATTTTGGCTATTTGAGATTCGACATTGTTCACTTCATCACGGATTAATTCTGCTGTTTCCTTTTGACAAAGTAATTTTAGTGGTCTGCAATAACGAGTTGATGAAGGTTTTGCATTTTTTCCAGAGTATGGTTGAACCGAAAACTATTTGTAATGGTACCAAGCACACCGTAAACATATGTTGGTCAATCATACAAGCGTCAACATTATCAAAATTTTGTCGATAAGTTGAGTGGCCACTACTTCCATCACAACCCCATTTGTAAATGGCAGTTATCTTAAGAGCGTTAATACTCTCAGAGTTTGTGAAATCTTGGGAATGCGCAGCAAACATTGTAAAGGCACCTCAAAAGAATGATCAGTAACTTGTAGCCCATCAGGGTAGCAAATTTTTTTCGCAGACAGTAAAACATCATAAGTGGGAAATATATTAGCATTTCTCTTTTTAGTTCCATTCTGCAAGTCCATGTAAACCCTTTTTGTATAACCGCCATCAATATATAATGCTAAAGCTTCCTCTGCTGTGTATTTTATGACTTCATTATTATTGGTTAATATGGCAGATTTTAATCTTTTTGGCAAATTTTCATCGGAGTTCAACATTGATACGACTACTGATGCAGTCCTCTTGCCAGCCTTGTATAAACTAGTGCTGGCCGCAGACATGAGCTCTTCGCACGGGATTTCTTTGGCGATATCAGACACTTTTTTCTTTTTTGTTTTTTCCTGGCTGTCCGTGAAGCTTATTTTGGGTCGCCCAGAACTTGGGGTTGGGTCTACCAATAAAATTTCACTATCTAACCAGACCTTGTTATTTCTCTCAAAAATCATCCGAGCCCGGTGGCTTTGTCTCCATTTCATGCTTATTTTTGTGGTGAAATTTTTTACCCTGTTGGATATTTCAATGCATTGATCCTCATTATATTTGCTTTTATCTATGATGTCGAAAACATAGGATTCCACGGCAGAAAATTTTTTTTAGAAGCGTCATGTTCCGCATACCATACCAAAAATAGCGCTC
>NW_023459744.1:0-50059 GCF_013731165.1 Rhagoletis pomonella | reverse complement strand
TGTAAATATGAGTAAATGTTTTCGAGAAATAATATACATTACATACTCTTTTACTAAGGAGCATTATGCTCCCCTAAGACCAAATGTGTTGACAATGAATCTGTGTGGATTGAAAAAGGCGAACCTACTGTAAAATGCAAAAAGTTATTATGAAGCTGAAATCCCGAAAAATCTCGGGATCCCGGGATTTGAATTTTTACATCCCGAAATCCCGGGATTGTTAAAATGCTTCGGGATTGAATGCCCTAATGCGTAGTAATCAGCGTATTTTGCTTCACGATATTTACGATATACAGGAACGGCTGTTTTCTCCATTAATAAACCTCTAACGACTTCCTGTAAAAACCTGCAAATCGTGAAGCATCTGGAACGCAACCAATATTTTCGAAGTTGTAGAGAAAGAGACAGCCCTATTGACAGCTGTCAACTGTAAAATTTTTAATTTGACATAAAATTCGTGACTAGCATTTCCAAAAACCTAATAAGTGGCATTTTCAAAAAGATTTTCATATTTTTAGAGATATTGGCAGTTGATTTGACAGCTGCCAATTTTGAAACTATAAATTGTATGGAATACTTAGCGTGACAATAATAATGTAGTCCTAAAGTTTTATTAAAATCGTAACAGTAACACGTAGTAACAGTTTGATTTTTGGCGTAAAACATGGCCTCTCCGACCACTGTGCAACTGGGTTATCTTCTTCATTCCATTTATTAAAGATCTTTGATTAAGTCAATATCTACGTTTTCTCCCCTCTAAATTTGTATCTGTTTCAACAACAGATGCTAAACATTTTCTCTCTTCTGTAAAATTTGGAAAGTAGTGTTATGTAGCCTTGTGTGAAATTATATCGACCGTACGATTGCTACGTTGGACGTGAATATGAGCATGAATGTTGAAATGAATATGCTCCATAATTGTAATTTAGAATCTCGTATCACTTTGATAATCAGTAGGCGCATAACGCGTTGCTTTATTACAATTTGCAACATCCTTTCATTTGAATGATTAGAAGCAAGCTGACTAAGCCAAATGACTGAACAAAATCGTTGTAATATTTTCGGCACGAGTGATTTTTTATGCCACGAGTAAACGTAATGCGGATTACAGATTACGCGACGCAACCGTGCAAAGCAGAAGTCAAATCACAAAAAGGGAAAACCGCTTATAATAAGCATTTGAAACACACCACAAAAAAATAATATTTAAAAAAAAAAATTGCGCTAACTAACCAAGCATGAAGGCAGACAATTTTAGCGACTCTTTTAATTCCGACAGTTCTTGGAATGGGTGTATTTGTGGCTGTACATGATTTTCACGTTTTCTGCAATTGAATACGACCCCGCCATTTGAATACCTGTATTTTATTTAGTAATAATTTCTTTTCGCCTTCAATATTATAACAGAAAGCGAAATTTTTTTATATATAGCAAGCATAATAAATCTTCTCAGAATTTACAAATCGACAGTAAATATATACGAATGTTTGTAGCTCTGCTTTAATTGAGCGCTTGCACAAATGTTTTTGTTTTTATTTTTTTATTTAAGTATTTCTATTA
Organism: Rhagoletis pomonella; assembly: GCF_013731165.1. Taxonomy (NCBI): domain Eukaryota; kingdom Metazoa; phylum Arthropoda; class Insecta; order Diptera; family Tephritidae; genus Rhagoletis; species Rhagoletis pomonella. Next base: position 48,499 of record NW_023459744.1, on the reverse strand, counting down.
GTAGTGTTTCTCTAATGGCTCTTGCATTGTGCAAGTCGGCAGTAAAAACGCATAACAACAACAGCAATGGCCACAACAAATTTGTAAATATGCGGGACAACTGTTCGACTGACCTTTGCGCTAGCAAGCAAATAAAAAACAAGCATTTAGACAAAAAACTAAAGTCAATGAATGAACGAATGAGCTTATGCTTGCTCGCACGCCACTGCTGCTACCCGTTGCGTTTTACTATAAACGAAAATAATTTTTAAATGCGTCTAAAGAAATTTACATCTTTTCACACATTTGAAAAGTGCTCTTTTGAACGCATCCGAATGTATTGGTGACTCTCTGACCTACCTACGAAAAAATGTATTTTATTACAAACGTCTTCATCAAGGGCAAATCTCGCATTTTTTGGTGTTTTTGTTACGCTTCTTTCGAAAATTCGTAAACCAATGTTGTTTATGTACTTATGTACATTAGAGTGCACCAGAAAAAAAGTTCGCCGTACACCTTCGAATCCAAAGAATTTTTGTAGGGCAATTAAAAAAAATATTGTTTAGCCGAACGTAGTCATATCTTCGGCATTTCCAGTTGGGTCTTAAGTTATGATATATCGTTGTTTATGTCTCGAGGAGACAATTTTTTATTTTTTTTCAAAATTAATTTACTTTAAGTACACCCACTTAGTCCTTACCCACTAGATCTCAGATCTTATCACCCTAAAAGACCACCCTAATTTTGATCAATTAAAGCTCACCAAAAATCATTAAACTTTTGTTAAGGAAGTATTTCGATTATTCCAGTACCCTATGGGGTATTTGACCCATTTTTGTGTCAAAAATTAATTATGACCAAACAAGTTTATTATTTATAAAAACAACAAGTTTTTTTTTTTGATTTGGCATTATGATCTCTCACATTTTTGCAAAAAAAAAAATAAATAACAATCTTAACCCTTGACGACCGATGTGCCTAAAGGGGCGACTTTTTAATTTGTGGTTTTATTGAAAAAGTTTTCCTGCAGTTTTTTTCCCGAATATTTGTAGTAAAAAGAAAAAGTGCCACTTAGCTATAAAAACTATTTATACAGTGTTTATTTTTAAAAAAAGTTTGTTATATTATTTTAATTTCAATTGAAACTCTGAAAAGTCTGACTTTCTTATTTTGTCTGCCTTTGCAGCCTTTTCTTTCCTCTCGTTATTGAGTTAACCTCTCCAATTGATAAATAGTTCACTACTCACATTATCAAGTCATCTATTTTTTTCAGAAATCGCAACATAAAATTGACGAATTGAACTCAGAACTCTTCGTTTTACAACTTTTTGATAGTCTAAGCATGGCCAAATACGACCAACATATTAAAAGCATTTTCAGATTTAATTTTTAGGAACAAATTTTGTTTAATGGTAATGTAGATCTTAAAGTACATACTTCTTTTCTTATTTTCTATGATATTTATGGTTTTCGAAAATAGCTAAAAAAAATAACAAAACGTCGACTCCCAATATTTCACTCACAGGCACGTCTTTCACCACCTGCTAAGCAGTTGTTAGGTTTTTACAAAAACAAAAGACACTGTTATTTGGTTTGAAGTTTTCTGTATCAAATACCAACGACAAAATGATTTTTTGCCGCCTAAACTGATAAATTACCTATTCAGTAGAACTATTAAAAAAAGTTTATTGGCGTCACCGAAAAATGTAAAAAGGTAACCCCTAGTTTTGGTCAAATTTGTTTCTTGTTTTTCGAAATTACCTTCAAAAATACTTAAGAGTCGAGGGTGTACGGCAAATTTTTTTTTTTTTGCCTCTACGGTGGTACGGTCTAAAGTGCATATATATCTATTTACAAATAATAAATATGAATACCAACATAAATTTAACATGTCTGTAAGTGTATATGAGCCGTTTACTTTGAAAGTGGCATAAGTCACATATCCTCGAACTTCGTCCTTCTACTTGAATAGCGTAAAAAATTTAAAAAATTTTAAAGGGCATTTTCAATATCAATTCGTCCTTGTGAACCAAAAAAAAAAATAATAATATTTTTAAACTCTAAATAATTTATCTTTTATTGTACGTACATTCGATTTTAACTTTCCCTTTATAAATGGTAGATCCAATATGGATCCGAAATTTTGAATTTTTAAAATCAGATTTCAGATTCGTAATCAGCGACCTTAAGAACCCCCCCCGACTGTAAAGCTAAAGTGAATTTAAGTGATTTTAGTTTTTTTTTTGGCTGTTGTAATGGGTCCGCCATTTTGAAATTTGAAAATCGAACTTGAGATTCGTAATTAGCGATCCTAAAAACATTAAAATATGTATGACATGACCCAACACTTTTGCACAGATTTTTTAAGGAAATTAAAAAATATATTTGCTTATTTGCGAATTCAGCGTCTTTTACGAAGCACAGTAATGACGCTATTTTGAATTTTAGATTCGGCCTCTTTGCAATCGAAAGGGTATTAGCTTACGGGTATTTTGATTTACTATATGTTTAGACAGAGATCTGGGCCGGTTGATGTGAAACGTCCCATTTACAAGAATTGCTCGTTTAAAGTAATAAGATTTTTATCCATAAATTTTAGTAAATCACTGTTTTTTCAAAATATCTCCTCAGCGAAATACATTGGACTTAATTTATATAAGTCAGTAATTTTTTTAAATACTTATTTTGAAAGTGGCATAAGTCCGTTTACCTAAATGAAAAGTGGTGATTTTCCCATAAATATGCGAAATTATTTATACTGAGAAAAATATAGATATCCTAAGATAACAAATACAAGTAAATCTTCTCGAAAGTTAGCATCAATATTTTTAAACGCGTTAAAACGCAAACCCTTACATATCTCGATTTAAAAACAATGGGACTTATGCCACTTTCAAAATAAACAGCTCATACGTATGTATGTATCCACATTTATGTGTATATGTATGTAAGCAACTTGCACACTCGAGTTTCCATATCAACTAACTAAGATGCAAATGAAAGTAAATCTTTATTGAAAGTTTATTGGTGCTTCTCTACAGCCGTTGCTAGTAGCAGCATCGCACGGTTCGTGCTATGTATTTATATCAAAACAAAATCATCTCGATGGATAACGCAATGTGTGTGGGCAACATAACAAAAACCTTTCAAAATAGCTTCCCTTTCCCTGCGATTTTATCTCCCTCCCTTTCGGCCTTTCCGGCATGCTTCTTTGTTTCCTTTGCTACGCGCATTTGGGTTAAGGTCAAATATTAATATCGACCATCGTTCAGTTGATCATTTATTAGCATTTAAGATTGTGTTGATATTTACCTCGTTTCATCTTCATTTAAATGAGCTTCGCTTGAAACTGTGATAGCAGTGCGCGCCCTCCAAGTCAAAGCTTTTTTGTCGTGTGTGTACAACAAGTTTGTCTGCAAAAACGCTTATACTTATTTAACAACGTATCCAATGTGTCACATCAAAAGTTTGTGGGACATAAAATGCATTGTTTACTTTTTATTTGGTAGCTGCTATTTTAGATGCCTGCTTGGGAGTTATGTTGACAACAACTTTAAACCTAAGCAAATATGTTCATATGTATCTATGTATGTACATCTGTTTAAGTATTGCATAACCAACGATTCGATTTGGACAGTTTTTAAACCTGCTGATCTCTCTCTCTCACTCGCCCTTTGGTCGTTTGGCCTCCTTTGTTTAAATCATTTGGAAAAGCTGTCAGAAACTTTACTTAAATGTGTATGTATAGATATTTAGATGCTCATTATTAACTTCGCTGCTTGCTTGAAGTTTGTACATATGTCAAAGGTTGTTTGCACAAATGCACAGTTTATGCAAAAAGTAATGGACAAGACAAACTATGTAGAAAACGAAAATATAAAATAAGTGTGTTAGCCATAGATACATATGTATGTATGTATGTATGTAGATAGATATCTCATCTCGCCACACTGCTCCATTTAGCGAAGGACCACAAATTCATGATTACGAGTTCAATACATTTAGTCCAGCATTTTCCCAATTTTGTAATCCCTTCCAATTAATAGGCGTTTTCTAGACCCTCAAAATAGAGTTTGTTTCAGTGATGACCTCTTCGTTCGTCCCAAATCTCTTACTGCCAAGCCAATTTTTTAGGTTTGGAAACAAGAATAGTCGCTGTGTCAAATTTCTGTACGTTAGCGTAAGGGGCTCCAAGAGATAAACTTTACTTCCCCAGCATAACTGTCAGGTGCCACGACCCCTATACATCCGAGTTCTACATTCGCTGCACTATGTCTGTATCGTTCTAAAGCTCGTATTCGCCAACGCCAACGCGTAAAAGTCTGGAAAATCTTTCGCAGAATCTTTCTCTCGAAAACTCCACGAGCCGCTTCATCATCTTTTTTTTTATTGTCCATGCCTCTGTGCCATACACTAGCACAGGCATGATGAGTGAATTATAGAGTGTGATCTTTGTACGACGAGAGGGGACTTAACTTGTCAATTGCCTACTCAGTCCAAAGTAGCACTTGTTGGCAAGAGTGATTCTCCGTTGGATTTCGAGGCTGACATTATTATTGGTGTTAATGCCTGTTCCCAAATAAACGAAGTTGTCTACTTTTTCAAACTTGTGACTGTCAACAGTGACGTATGCTCTGACTATTTGTGTGATGATAGGAGATAAATCGTTTTGTCCTCGTTCACTACCCTACCAATTCGCTTTGCTTCTCTATCTAATACCGAGGAGGCATAACAGACGTAGACCTTATTTTTTACCGATAATATCGATGTCGTCGGCATACGCCAGCAATTGTACGCTCTTGTAAAGTATTCTCCCTGAGTGGTTCAGTTCTGCGGCCCTTATTATCTTCTCCAACATCAGATTAAAGAAATCACACGAAAGGGAGTCACCTTGTCTGAAACCTTCTTTGGTATCAAACGGCTAGGAACAACGGATACCAAATTCAGACATCGCGGCATAAAGACAACTTCTTTTCGTGCTGTCGAAATCGACAAATAGATGGTGCGTCTGGATTTGCCAGGTCTGATACCACACTGATAAGGTCCAATCAGTTCGTTGACAGTGGGCTTCAATCTTTCACACAATACACTCGATTAGACCTTGCAACCTATGCTTAGAAGGCTGATCCCGGGGTAGTTGGAGCGTATGGCGGGATCGCCTTTCTTGTGGATTGGGCAGAGCACACTTAAATTCCAGCCGTCGGGCATGCGCTCATCTGACCATATTCTTCATAAGAGCTGATTAATGCATTTTATCAGCTCTTCGCCGACGTAATTGAATAGTTCGGCTGGCAGGCCGTCAGCTTCAGCAGTTTTGTTTTATTCGTACCTCGTCATAGTCCGGCGATGGCGCATCGACTTCATCGTCATCGACTAGGGACTCGGATTCGTCTTCTCCACTACTTTCAGTTTCAACAGGGTGGAAAAGTGTTTTCCCTGCAGCTTCTTGACACTCCTCATCCTACCATTTGTTCTTTCGAGCTCGCGGAAATCCGACTGTTTCTTCGCCGGCGGTACTTAATGAGCGGGAAATGTGGCTCCACTGTTCACCTCAGTTTGTTGAACAGTGCTCTCAGAGAGCAGGTGTGAGTCGAGTAGCGAATAAAGTGGCCGTCTGTTGTGATTGCAGCTTTTCGACGTTAAGCTTTCCTTACATTGTTGGGCGCACATTTTTTGCTGCACAGAGGCGGGTGCGTAACTTGGCTGCAGCAAGATAGTGGTCCGAGTCGATGTTTGGTGCTCGGAGTGTTCGTAAAACACTGGAAGCTTACATTCGTTCTATCACAACATCTAACGTTTCGTCGTGGAGGCTGAAGTTTCTGACAGTGGCACCAAAGATCCCTTCCCTGCCCACCTTGGCATTAAAATCGTCAAGAACGATTTTTATATGGTGTCGGGGGCAGCCTTTGTCTTTCTGAGGACATCAACCAGCCAGGCAGAGGCGCCTTCTCCATTAAGGGTGCGGATGCATACCCTGAAATCATAGTCCTTAATAAAGGATGACCTTAAGGATGGTTGATTCTCCTGTCTTCGACCAGCTTAGGATGATTTTTAACGCGTTAGCATTAGAAAAGTACCTCAGGGGGGTCGTCGAAGTATAGAAAAAATTCTGGAGTTTCCGGTGTGTCATCAAGCTTATGGTGAACAGAGCGCTGAAACTTTTCAGACAGTGTCAGAGAATATTTAATATGGCTATCATCACATATTCCGTAGAATCATTTTCAAAATCACGAAAAGATGAACCAAATCGGACCATAAATACGGGGCTTCAAATATCTTGACTCCTCAAGAACACAGCAATTTCAATAAATAATTTCATCGATAGTTCTATTTTTCTCTGTAACGCTGAGAGTCGAAACTTCATTCTATAACCCATGCATAATAGAAAATCTGAATTAAGTGATCGAAAATTCACTTTGAGAAAAATGAATTTTTTCGACATGTGAAACACTGTGCGACGGACATACCAGGAAGCATTGGAAAAATCCACACACTCTCTTGTGGACTCGGTATAAACTTACGCTGCAAAATTTAAAAAGATTGCGCTCATGTATGTAGATGGTATTAACATTGGCTAATTATGGGGCCAAGTATAGAGGAAACTTACAGGTACATCAGGAATCTGATAGAAAAGGCTCATGAGAATCATTGAGGCAATATTGACATCCAAAAATCAAGTGTTTCCTGAAAAGACCAAACAGAGTGATTGACGACAATCCTTCTCAGACAAATAAGGAGAGAACTACCAGCTTTGAGAGAACACAATATACGTTTTGCAGCTTGTTAGGATTCAAGGTCGATTCCTGGACAAAAGTTCTTTCTAAATCGCTCGTCACTCGACTTGCAATGACAATCCTCCGAGAATATATACCTCCGTCGTGAATACTCTTTTATTAAAATCCTATTTGTACATATTTACATACATATGTATGTTTTCGCATAAAAAAAAACTAATTGTGGTTATATCGTACTCCATGTTGAAGCATTCATTACCGCCAGCGTAAGAAATTAAATCGCGGTATATAATTCAAGAAAGTCCCTTCACATTGGCACAACTTACTTCTTAATTTAAATTTCAGACATTAGCAAGAAAATTTAAAACTGTGAACTTAAATTCACTAAAAAGGGTATCTTTGAACCATTCATCTGAAAATCTTTACTTCCCTAAGAAAAAGCCCAATACTCTTCTTATATTATGCCTACATACATACATACATACATTTTTAAAGGGTGTAAACATATTTCCTAAACATTATTCATGGCCCACCATTGTACACTGACACTTTGGCAAAAAAACAACCTAAACCATAAAGAAAACAAAAACGTACCGGAAGACGTGCCAATGGAACGGCCGACGCAAGTCTTTTGTACTTCACGCTTTTGAATACAAATTAATTAGCGATCATTTTAGAAAGTTTATGCTTTTGCGGTTATTATTGCTGATGGTCCCTCAATTGCCAAGTTGCCACACGCATATGCCACATACACACTCATTTACACATTAATTTTACTCACTAAGTAAGCTAAGTAAGCAGCGCTCTTCACTTTATTTTAGTTTTTCGACAACTTTTACTTTTCTACACTTTAAAATGTAGATTTACAAAAGTGCGCATTTAAAATTTTATGATTTTCGTGCTTGCAAGTGTATGTAGGCATGTACACTCTTATTCGTAGATATGTAATATCTACATACTTTGTATGTTTGCAAAGTAAAGTTTTAATGCGGGTCCACTGCCAAACTGGATTGTTCACTTTAATTAAATTGAAATAAACTGATTAAATTCATTGCAAATTTATTGTGCAACATTTTAGTTTTATGCTGGCAGAGCACGCAAAGAAAATTAAAAAATCGAAGTTAATTTCAAAAGCTAATACTCAAGTGAACTTTTTTAAGGATATGCACACTGATGGGCATATAAACCCCGCAGGTAAAGCCTGGACGTGTGACAAATAAAAACTGGTTCACAATATTTCACAAATGAATTGGTTGCATTGAAATCGCGAAGAAAGCACAATTTAAGATATATATATATGCGCGGTTGGATAGAATTGTTCATCACCATGTTCGAACAGTTCAGACATTTTGAAACCACAAACTCATTAAAACCTACAGCCACTTGAAGGTTTTGATAAATTTCAGTATGTCATATAGTGAGATTCGATGTGTCTCTAACGAAGATCGGACAATCGTTTAGAAGCTCTTCAGCTGTCTCATTCGAGTCCCAGTCCTCGCAACAGCGGCAGAAACTGTTGAAAGATTTGCCCATTCTTTCGGTATGTACACCAGTATTGCCGTTATTGGGCCTTTCCTACGACTTGGTAGACTGGTAGTTTAAAATGAATTTCGATAGGCTTTTATCGCAGTACTACAAGTCAATTTTAAAATTTAACTGCCCTTAAAACACAAGTTTCGTTCTCATAACATGTGTCTGAAGGGTATATAAATTTTAAAAGCCACTTAAGAACACTTCCCTAAGAAAGAGAATATATCGCAAACCTTCTTCAAAAATTTAGAAATGTTCGCAAATCTTACATATTTAACCCCAAACCAAAGATGACTCAGTATTCCATTTCAGTTTGTTGCAAAAGGCACTGGCAAGACTTTTGTCCCCATAGAAAACGTTCCTTCTATCAGCGGTCGCGCGGCAAACCTCTTGAGTGTATTTCTGCCTTCAAAAATCTTCTAATAAAACCAGTCGCCGTTCGGATGTGGCCTATAATTGTAGGTCCCTCCATTGGTATTATAATATCAGACACTCCCCAAATTGGAGAAGAAGTTCGGCTAAACACATCGAAATTGTAAGCGCCAAAATATACGCCTACGAAATCAGAGTTAGGGGTATTGCACTAAATCTTGAGAGCACTAGGTATTTCACTAGCCGTAAATATATTGAAAGAAATTATATTTTTCACCATTTGTTACCAGTTTAGTGATAGTGGAAAATTTCTGCACTACCCCTAAAAACTATTTTCACTAAACTTTCAAAAATTAATGCTTATAAAATTTTTCAAACCGAAATTTCATATACCGCATGTATGTACAAGTGTAACTTTATCACTTGAAATCGACTTGACCGATCTGGTTAATCCTTTTCCTGGCGGGATCGTGATTAACAATACCTACAAGGTTTGATAAAACCTTCTTTCCAGGTGGGCCTAAAGTTAAGCCATTATTAAAAGTTTTCTAACTTGGCTAATATTTGAAATGTGAATTGTTAACGCAAAATATGTAAATACTGAGGCAAAAAATAAAAATATGCTATATGGGGCATTCTTTTTCATAACGGTCACCAAATTTAGTGTCACACTTTCGATTGGCTTCAAATTTTTTTTTTATGTATAGAACCCGCAAAAAAAATTTGAAGCTAATCGGAGAATTGACATATTTATACCCGAGCGCACTTGTGCACAAGGGTATTATAACTTTGTTCACGTAACGGTTGTTTGTAACAGGCAAAACGAATCGAGACAGATATAGACAAATGTATACATAAATGATCAGAATGAAAAGAGAAATCGATTAAGCCATGTCTGTCTGTCCGTCCGTCCGTCTGTGCACACGATAACTCGAGTAAAAATTGAGATATCTTAACGAAACTTGGCATGTGCACTTCTTTCGGGCGTAGGACGGACGGTATTGAAAATGGGCAAAATCGGACGATAACCACGCCTACCTCCCATATAACGGTAATTTTCAGAAATACGAAAACTGCGATATTTTAGTAACTACTGAAGATTATTCACTCAAAATTGATATTTACAATAAGTTCTAGACGAAAAATAAGAATATTATAAATTTTTGGAAAATGGGCGTAGCCACGCCCACTTATGGTTACAAATTTTTAAAATCGGACAAAAACCACGCCCACATCCCATATAACGGTAATTTAGAGAAATGCGAAATCTTCGATAAATCAGTAATTATTAGAGCTAATTTATTCAAAATTGATGCTTGCAACAATTCTTTACGTTTAGGGTAAAATTTTGAAAAATGGGCGTGGAACCGCCCACTTATGATCACATATATGTATCTCGGTAACCGTTCTACCAATTTGTACCAAACTCGGTGTGGTTATTGTGCTTGCCACATAGAAGCAAAACGTTGAAAATTATTGAAATCGAACTAAAATTACGGCCGCTTTTCATATAACAGTAAATTTCAGAAATGCTTGAAACTTCAATATTTCGAAATTTAAGGACGCTAATTTACTCAAAATGGATACACCCCGGTTTACCATGTAGCGGTAGCTTTCGGAAAGGTGAAAAACATATATTTAATACTTGCGCCGGGTATTTAATGTTCGGCTCCGCCCGAATTTAGACTTTCTTACTTGTTTTTTTTTTTAAGAAATCTGTCCGACTTAAAAAAGAATGGCTCATATACTATTCCCTCAGCCTTTCAATTTAATGAAAAGTTCCACTAACATTAGTCTTGGGGTTTTTCAATATTAATTTGATTGAAGAAAAAATGTTTCACTGGACTGAAGAAATTTTTTTTCACTATTGTTTAATTGTTAGTTGTTAATTTTAGTGCAAAATTTTTTATTTCACTATCACTATTGTATAGTAAGGCTGTTATACTGCAGTGCCCCGCTAAACATCAAAAGTAGTAGTGGAAATTGTTTAACTATCACTATCTACTAGTGTAAACTGAAAATTTAATGCACTACCACCAACTCTGTACGAAACATAATCTAATGAAGGCTGTCAACTGTACTGTCAAAAATTTCGGATAACTCGATGGATTAGAACAGAGCATTAAGTGAAACAAAAATTGCTTGGTATCAAAGGAAGAAGAGAAATCAAACATCGATGAAACATAGTCCGTTGTCGGTGGAATTATTTCCGATGCCTTTTTATTTAATTCATAGTATTTAGATACAAAACTTTACTTTTGATTGGTTTTGGAATTTTTGGAAGGGATTTTGGTAGGAAAAACATGTGTGAATGACAACACTGACGTACACCCGCGGCCCCAGTCGTCATTTGGTAGGTATGTATATTCTTTGTCTATTGCTAAAATAGCACTGGTTTTAAGTGATTCTTAGGCATAACAGATCTGTCTTGTAATCCTGTAGCTCCAAAACTCACTCGCTTTAGGGTGGTAAATTTCGATAATTCTGATTTCGATTTCCCATGTCCACCGCATGGGACACATTTAGTACGGAGTAGCTGTCATACGCTGTTCCATTCCCATATGTCCCTATGCTGTGAGGGACATATTAGGGCAATTTCTAATTGATCCGAAATCATGGCCATCAAGATAATTTCCTTCAAGTAACAGAAAAATTAAAACGATTTCTTATGATTTTCCTTGAAAGCTGGAATCGAATCTTTAATTGAACACATTAGCCTTCATTCCATCTTGGATTCGTCCCCATGCACTTCAAACAGTGGGCCACAAGCCACGCTTGGAAATTTTGTACAGGGATTGGGGTTTGGTACAATATAATCAGTAAGCAGAAGCTCGAAATCTGACAAGCAGCATGGAAGCAAGTAGCAACTGTTCTCTCAATTTCGATGAAATTTTAACGGCGTAATCCTTAGTAAGGTCCTTTTTACTATCCTTAGCTTCAACCCCCATTTATTGCCTAGCATTGTTTTGTCTGTATAAAGGTCTGCCGAGGCTTTTCATTCTCGCTCCCCAACCTAGTTTCCTACTATGTTTGGGGTCCGGAACCACTCCCAAGATATTTTATAGTAATTGACATGTATAAATGAGGTTAGCCATTGCCTGCTGAGGGGCTGCTTTGACCTTAATTACACCTTACACCTAAATTTTAGCTCTGTTCTCAAAGCTTTTTCAAACAAATCAGATCACGTCTTTCTCTTCTATTGAATATAAAATTACACTACCTTTGGTGATTTTGGGACTTTTAATCTTTTAAGAAACCCATCATATTTCAAATTCATTCATATTTTAAATTTTACTAGATGAGAATAAAACTTAACGATTCAAGTAAATTTTCCTACAGGGTATCTATGAACATAAATATGTATGTGTGCGTGTCACAATTCGTGTGTGTTTGTGTACGAGCGCACATACGCTTCCAAAAATATGAGCTACTAAGTTGTTAAAAGATAAAAGGCTTGTTTGATAATCACTAAATTAAAAAAGTTTGTAGTACATAAGCCCTGCTGGTAGTTAAAGGCGAGTTTGTACTTATCAAAAGTTTGGCGAAATTGAAAATTTACCAAAGGAAACATTTTGCTTGATGTTCGTCATGGACTAGCTTTTGAGCGACTTTAATTCGCAAATTACTTGTAATTCGTTAATTTTTTATTTGAATAAAAACAGCCTCGATGGATTTTTGCTAAGTTTATTGTTCAATTTGCGCCGTGCAAAAGAATGAAAGCTATGTCGTTCCATTAAAATTGAATCGCTTAATAGCCATTGGGAATTAATTAGTAAGGTATGGCAATTTCGATGTAAATTGATTTGTTTAAATTAGATTTATTAAACTCTTTTAAAATGGCTATATCGGAAGAATGCCGACTTGATAATTAACCGTTCCACATAATTGAAATATTTACTATAACTATATATTTATATGCATTTCCTTAGTTATTTACTAATTGAATTTTACTTTTTTCTCTTTCAGGTAAATACAAAATTTTGGCCTACGATAAAGTGTTTATCGCATGAAAATAACGGTATGTTGAATGAAAAGTTGCATAATGATGACTTTGTTTCATTTGAGTTTAATTATAAAAATTTAACGAAATTTAAATGTAAAAATTAACAAGCACCTAAAATTAAAAAAAAAAAATTGGCCGAGACACTACCGTAGTGTATTTTTTCTCACTGAATCCGAATTTGGAGTGATATTGCCAGATTGGCTCAAACTAATGTGATAATCACAAAAAACGGCTCGAAAACAAGAATTAGAAAAAATAGATTAAAACAAAAAGTTTCACGGTTAAGTGCTAAAATTCGGCCAATTCGACAATTTTACCTTAGGATACAGGCTCAGCGGATAATATATGGTGATGTGAAAAATAATACGACACGATATTTTGACCAGTTTTTGCTATTTTTCTTATGTTCATTATTTTTTTATAAAACTACTGCTCATTGTCTAACAAAAATCATATGGTCCACATTTCAAACTATGTAGAAAAATTAAAAAAAAATTCAACAAAATTGTACGACATTAACAAACTATTTACTAGGAATTTTTAGAAAAATTATGAGTATGCAGGTTTATAGTCCATTAAATCCTAGCTTAAGAAAATGGAAGTTTCAAGAAATCGCATTGATTTAAATTTTTTTGTTTTTTGCTGACGGTGTCACGCATTTTCTTCAATACAAAGTGCGTAAGAAATTTCTTTGTATGGAAGAAAATAATAATACCATCGGCAAAAAAAAAAATAAATAGAAAATCAACGCGAATTCTCAGCCAGTTGAAACTTGCATTTTCTTAGGCTAGAATTTACTGCATTCTTCGATTTTTTCTAAAAATTCCTAATAAAAAGTTTTTTTGTTGCTGTAAAAATTTGTTGAATTTTTCTTTTTAATCCTTCTACAAAGTTTGAAATTTGGACTCATATGGTTATTGTAGATAATTTTTATAAAAAAATTATAAAAAAGGAACAAACATAAGAAAATAGTAAAAATCGTCAAAATATCGTGTCGCCATTTTTCCTTTCTTTGAATAAGTTTGGCAATTCTGACTACAGATTCGGAATCACCGGAAAGAAATACATTTAAACTAGTGCTGGGAAGTATCGAGTACTTTTGAGAATCGAGTTCTTTGGTATCGATAATTTTAAGGATCGGGTATTTTTGAGAGTACTGAGTACTTTCTTTAATATACATATGTTGGTAACATTTCAATGCTTAATGTAGAAATCTCACAAGCTGGCAGCACTTTACTCAAATTAATATATGTATTATTATCAAATTAAGTGAAATGAATGTCTAACTTTACTCGGTACAAGTACTGTACTTAAAAAGTATTGAAACTTCCATTTGAATACCGGTAAGTGTAAATAAAATTAGGTACTTTCAAGTAACGATGGTTGGAACGATTAGAACAGATTTTTTATAAGTACTGAGTACTTTCGAGTTCTTTTACGTTCTGAGTATTTTCGAATTCTTATAGTTTCTGAGTACTTTCGAGTAAAGTTGGGTGTTTCGATATCTTTGACAATCGAATTCTGAGTATGGTATCGAATAGCAGAATGAAGAAGCAGTCTTCAGTTAGCTTGCATTTGGCCATTCTGCTAGAGGGGGCCGAAAAGTCTGCTTGACTGTTTGAAGATATATGTAGCTAAATAAATCCTTTCCCAAGGTTTAATTTAGCGTCGGTAAAGATTTGCTATTGCATCCTGAAGCTATTTCGACACTACTCACTTCTTTGTAAAGGTATTGCTTTACAGAGAGCCCCTGCAGCTTTCCAACGGCTGTGGAACAGTTTATGACGAAGAGGGGTTCAAATTGGCCGCCTGCACCAAAGTGCCGACTTCGGTAGGGACTACTGAGTCAGCTAAGCACACACTTTAGACTCTAGACGGCTAGTAGTTCAGGAGGCAGAGTTTGAAGGCCCTATGGCCAGTGCCAAATCTTCTTGGGCGTGCCTTTTGGCTGCGCCAGAGGTAGATCTGATCAATTTGCCATGAAGAAATTATCGATACTCCCAAATTTGTATAAACGAATTGAAGTCGGTTGTGTTTTGCTTAAAAATAACTTATTGGAAGAGCAAAAACTGATTTAGAAGCGTCAAAAAAAGTTAATACGCTGTCTTTAGTATTTCTTTCTATCAAAAAAGTAGGCATTCAAATTATGTAAGTGGTTAAGAACAATCGACGCGCGCGGCGCCCCTCAAATTCCGGCGGGTCGCCCCACCCTAAAGTCAATACTGTGTACCTATAAGCAGCAATGCGTCTAAATTTTTCAAGTACAAACATATCAGAAAATTCTTAAATATGTAAATCAAAAATGTGTGGCAACCAAATGGCAAATATCAAAATACAACATAAATAATAATACTTAATTCTCAAAATAATTTGTGCATATTGGTTTCAGCTGTGGGAATATTCAACGAAAATTTTACTTGGGAAAAGTGAAATTAATTTTAAATACACATGTACAAGTATACATACATATGTACATTTTGTACGTGCTTATGCGCTTACGTAAGTGAAATCGGTTCGGATTGTACACCCTCTAAATAACGGAAACGAGAAAAAAAGTAGGCAAACTGCATCCGCCGCAAATGCACCTACTGTGGAGGTCATGGTTCCAATGGAATTGCTGAAAAGTCCTTGACATTTGTCCATTTGAAAGCGAGTGCAATGAAAATGCATTATTTTTTCTAATAAATATGTATGTACATTAGACTGGTTCAAAAAAAAATCTATTATTTCCTTTTTTCAAAATCCCCTTGTGAAGCATGCAGTTCCGGGGCAGTGAAAAAAATGCCTGCCAAAAGCGCAGCCCTTAATATTAAGATTTACAGCTCGCTAATTGGGGAATCATATACTTCATATAAATAACACGTAACATTTTTTTTAATCTTGAAATTGTATAACTCGTTTTTTAATTCAACGTATCGGAATGAGGGATATATATTTTTGAAGGGATTGCAGGCTGTACAAAATTATGATTTTTCCATAAATTCACTCCTCCCAAAGTTATTCAAGGTTAATATCAAACATAAAAAATTTTAGATTTTTTTTTATTTTCCGCAAAACAATAAAACTTGTAATCAATATCATACAATTTTTCTTAGAAATTTTGTTATTTTTTAGTCTCTTGCAACCATAAACATTGCATTTTTTAATCTATCCATATAATGAAATTCTAACAGGCCGATGGCTGTACATTATAGATATTAAAGAAAAATTTATAAGTGGGGTCTTTATTAGAGCTATAGAAGCAAAATCAACAATTTTTAGAATTTTTGTCTGTTTGTTTGTACGCGCATCACTCGAAAACCAATGCATGGAATTGAGTGCAGTTTTCACCGATGCATTGCTAGAGGTCTAACTTAAAATATAGAAAGAAAAAAATTTGAGAGTTGCCACCTCTTTGAAAATTGCTATTTAAGTAAATTGATAAGATAAAGAAAATATTGCAATATGTGTGTCAAAAGAAAGAGGTTTAAGAAGGCTTGCAGGCGAAAATATTTGTGTGCAAGGTTGCCAACTGTTCTAAAATTTTTATTTAATTTAATTTATAAGATAAACTGAACATTGCAATATAGGTATCAAACTGAAGAGGTTTAGGAAAGTTTACTGCAGAAAATATTTTGAGAAGGGTTGCCTTTTGTTTGAAAAGTTTTATATTAATTAATACTTAAGGCGCAGTGAAGCACGCCGGGCATTTGCTGGTATTCAATATAACAAAGAAAGCCCTTTCGAGTTCTAATAAAACACCAATCGTAGCCAAAAACAAACGAAGCATCCACTTCCTTTTGGTTCGCTTATTATTATAGTTACACGTTTCGATATCTCTCCGAATGCGTTTTAGAAAAGTATACATTTTCAACATTTTTTAGTTCGGCTTTATGGAACATTGAGGTCAGCCTTTATTAAGCTTTATTAAACCGAAATTTTTAAATGATCTTTTTTCAAAAAGAATTAAAAAAGGTCAAATTTCCAAGACACATTTTATGACATTTAGTTCAGAAAATTAAAAAAAAATATATATTTGATCGAATTTAACCTTGAATAACATTTGGAAGTGTGAATTTATGAAAAAATCTCAAGGATCTTTTGACAACCTTCCGATACGTTGACTTAAAATATAGTTATAAAATTTCAAATTTGAAAAAAAATCTGTGTTTTTATGTGAAAAATGATGAGCAACTGTCCCAAAAATATGTCCCAACGGATTTTGAAAAAACTAAATTTTTGAGCCAGTCTAATGTGCATATATACATAAGTATGCATTTATGCCTAAGAAAAAACAAATTACTTGTAAATTTTAAATACCACATATTTCGCACGAATTGAGATTTTTTCACATAGGCACGCATTCCTGCGCACACTTATTTACAGAAACAAACATACACCCACTGTTAAGACTCGCATTGTTTAGGTTGATTGTTTTCACATTTCTTGGCTAATTAAAAATTTCCAAAAAGAAAGAGCCAATTTTAAACAAATGTAAACACACATAAATTGGAAATTTGTTGAATATTTAGCCGCAACACGCTTGCTACAATTGCAAAACGAACAAGAAAAACAAATGTAATTTTGGCACAGCGTGAATTCGGATACCGCCAATCTGTATTGGATTATAGTGACGCCGTCATTATTGGCATTAGCCGTACTCACCTGTAGGCCACTAACACCGTCAAGTGCAACCGCAAGCGTAAACGAAAATACTTTTCTCCAGTGCAAAAATTGCAAAGCCACAGGAGCACGACCGCCAACGCCACCGATAAACAGCTAGCAGCGCGCCAACTGTTGTAAGTGCACGGTTTTGCATGATTTGGCTTATGCACACATTTTGTAGTACATCCGCGAGCAAGTACCCAATTGGAAGTCGACATCAATGAAATATGTTGACGTGAATGAGGTACTTACTACGACTTTGATACTTTCATAGTCAATTCGCTTTCCACCAATGACGTTTGTATATTACATTTGTTATTGGCTAAGCGCATAGTGAAAGCATTTTTAAGGCACGGAATCTTTAACAAGAATTTTTGGATTGACTTTTAAAATAATTTACATTTATAATGTTTGGTACAAACTGGCGAACAATCTGATGCGCGGATTGCTCAATTCATAAAGAAAGATTTTAATCGGAAGAATCAACAAACGGAGAGAAATTCCTTTTACTTCTTAACGCTCATTGGCTGCTCTCCTTTAAGTGAATCGGTTAATTACCAAAGGGAATAAGTCAGCATTTTTTCGATATGACGATTTTGATGCAGTTCGGTTCGTTTAATGGAGTTCTGTTGAACTGCATCAAATTTGCCATATCTGAAAAATTCTGACTTATTCCCTTTGGTAATTAAGCGATTCAAACGAGGAATAATCGGAAGACCCAACGGTTAAGGCAATAATCGCCTTAAAAAGTGTTTCTGTTACGACATACAAAATATTTCTGTGGTTTTTAAGATCGCCAATTGTTGGCTAAGCTACATCGCAAAAAAACATGGAAAAAAGGTGTTTTCGCACCTCGGCAGGCAATGGCAAACCTCCGAGTGTATTTCTGCCATGAAAAACAGCTTCTCATAAAAATACCATCGCCGTTCGGAGTCAGCGTAGAACTGTAGGTCCCTCATTATTTTTATTATTATTATTAAGTCCGTCATGAAGACACCGTTTTTTCTCTTTCTACTCCTAACGCATCTGTTCTCAACGTTCTGAATCATTCCATAGAGTTTTTTTTGACAACCATTAAGCATGAATTGAGAGTCGAGATTTTTAAATATAAAATATTTTACTATTGAAACATACCATAAATCTTGGCCGGTTTCACAGGTTCTTGAAACAGTTTGAAATATTTTTTGGCTCTGTAATAAGTACAACGGTGTTTGTAAAAATGCTTATTTGAAACTAGTTTCAGGATCCTTTTTCGCGTTCTTTTATTTATTATTGTATTTATGGTATCGCTTGGTACACTTATAGGTTATTTTTAGACCTATAGTTTGGCTTTAATCTCCTTTTAAAAGTAGAACTCACTTTAATTAGCGCTTTCCAACCTCATGACGGATGAAAACTGTATAAATTTAAATAGCGTACCGTATCACCACCGTACAAACTTCGTACTGGGTACTTCTCCCAAAAAAGTGCATCTGTAATTATTTGCAATGTGTTTGCGTATAAACAATTTTCAGGGAAAGCAGAAACATTAATGGGGGTGAGCAAAAACAATATTGAAGGTGAACATCCATGTTGCTATTATTCGGTAGAGGACTGAAAAGGCTTTTACGGAGTTTCACTCTAACTCTTCACTGCGAAAACGGTACATTAGGGTGGTCCAATAAAAACTAATGTCAAAATTTTAATGCTCTTACCCCCTAGGCTAAATACTAGGCTGTACCGTAAAAATATACCCCTGTTTTTTATATTGCAATCAAAAAAATATTTAGAGGTCGGCCAAATCGCTCAAAGTTTTCCATGTATAGATAATGAAACTATAGGTGTACGTTTTTTTTTAGTTTTATTAGATATTGTGTAAGTTTAGAGCAGCTACGTCCAACTCATAGGCACATTGTGCGAGCTTTTACAAAAGAGCTTTCAGCTTTCTCACCGACAGCTTCACACCGACAGGGCAAAATATTACTTTTAAAAAAGAAAATGAAGATTCGCAATTAAATATGTACCAAAAATTGAGTACAATTTGTGATTAATTTGTTTCCGAAATTTCTCTCCATCCGCTAGTGGAATTGCAAAATCTTCCCGCATCATTTTTATTTCTTCTTGTATCTTAATGTTTTGTTCACTTATATTGCATACAAGCGGATAATCATGAAAATCCAATTTTTTTTTTTTATTGTATTGAAGTCCCCAAATCTTTTATTCATAGTTTTCATATAACTTTTCAATAATTTCAATATAGTCATTAATTTTTTCTAAATTATGATTATCTACAAAAATTTCAGCTGGTTTTGTCAAATTGCAAACGTTTTTATCTTTTAAATTTCCTATTAATATTTTTAATTTACTTCCAAAATGATAAACGGTTGAAACTAGTTCACTGATATGCTTGTGTTTCCCTTGAAGAAACAAATCGAGCGCATTGAAAAGACTGGTTAAGTCACATAAAAAAGCCAAAACAAGATTAAAATCTAAATTTTGTAGAGCGGTATTGAGTTCCTCTTTAGCTGGGGTAGAATCAGTTTAAAAAACTCAGAGGATCTCCTTCATTGAATTAAAAAAATCTTTCCAAACATTTACCGCGACTTAACCAACGTACATCTGCATTGCTTTCCAATTCTACGAGAAAAGTTTTAAATTTTCGATGTGTCAACGCGTTATGACCTCCTTTTATTTAATTTAATATTTTCACTGCAATTTCCATTGCATAATAAAACTCTGTGTTACGTTTGCAGATTTTTTTGGCTGTATCGATAAGCTTTCAACACATGCGCAAAATGTGTTTGCGTAAGTGTGCGTATGAATTGGACGTAGCTGGTTTAGAGTGAGGAAAAACATTTTTTATTTCGGTTTTCGAGAGAAATGAGATAATTTATATCTTTTAAAGTTTTTTTTTTCTTGTATAGTTTGTGGCATCACTGGAGCCTGTGTATCTATTCAAAAAAAACAACCAGAAAATTAAACAAAAAATTAGTTCTCCAATATCACATTGGTACAAAATGGAGGTTTATGTATCCATATTTCATAAAACGAGGTGTAAATGAAACACCATCCCATAATAAAATCCAAAAAGAAGTTTTTACCCTCTAGATCTGTTTTGTTATATTAATTTAAAGTTGGTGGAAAAATTTAGCAAAATCCGATCAAACAATGCCTTTTTCTGGAGTTCCTCTAGAAAGTTATGACATCTTACTGTTTTCGGGGTGGGGAAATTTACTTTTAGTGTTTACTTTTACCTAAAACTTACGCTAGGTGGCGCTGTCGTATAATTTTTTATATTTTTCATTGAAAAAATTTTATGTCTACTATTTCTACCGCTGATAAATCTATTTTTGTTGTCTGTGTGATATCTATTTTATAATTCTTGTTAGATAAAAATAGCATTATTATTATTAAAAATAGCATTGTCATTACAAAAGGTGTTTTTGTTAAATTTTGCATATGTTAAATGTTTTTTGTGTTTAATTATTTAATTTAAAATATAGTTCGATCAAAAACAGAAACCACATAAAGAAAAGTGTCAAAGCTTGTTAACACACTTAATCAAACTTAAAAAAAAAAACTACCAAAAAAATCTAAAAAGTCAACTGTAAATTTTAGTGACTCGGAACTTGCACTTTATTATAATAAAATTAAATGGACAACAAAACTACATACTCGAAAATTTTATAAAAGTTCTGAATAAAATCTTTGAAATCTTGATGTTTTTTTTTAGATTTGATTAACTTTTGTGAACTTTGTGCTAGCTTTGAAATTAAAATTACTAAAAATAAATAAATAAACATAATTGGCAAACATCATCATGTTGAATTTCGCTACTATTTCATTAGCCGCAGCTCTATGTATTTATTGTACATACATAAATATTTACATATGTTTTATATATTTTTAAATATTTTAAAGTTATATAAAAAAACCGTATTTTTTAATGAAGAGTATTATTTTCTAATTAAAAATGTCATTTGACCTATAAAAACGCAATTTTTTCTCATAAAAATGACCAACTTTAAATACATATAAAAAACAGGCCTATAGCTAAAACACTTTTGGGATTTCGGTCATTTACATTTGGTTTCATCATTTTGGAACAGAACAATGTACCTGCATATGTATGTATGAATGAGATCTGTCTAAATCTAATTTCGTTCACAGTCAGCGCACCACTTTGTACAATAATGGGAAATTTGTTTATGCAAACGTAGGCAATCAATTTGATTCTCGAAAAAGTATACTACACATATGTACATGCATACCTATGCACATACATATAAATGTTTTCTAATCTTTGTTTTCTTAGTAAGCAGCATGCAGAAAATGATCTAACAACATTTTCAGGAAAATGGAAACATACACACAACCACATTCATAACAAAAATAAGCACAAAATCTTTCATACAGACACTTACATGCAAATGTATGTATGTAGGTACATAGATTTTATGCAGGTGCGAAATGTAGGCAAAATAAGATGTAAATATTTATTTTTTGAATAAAAATCGTCTGGCAATTTCGGACTAATTCTCAAATTTAGAGTTTTTTAAATTTACTGATTGACAAACTTGCACTTAAAAATCGCTGGTATTGTACCTGGTATTTTATATTGAAATTTTCAAACATTTTAGTATACTTTTTTAATGAGCCTTTCTCTTATAATCATTAGAGCAAGGTTACAATGCAATTTCATGTTCTTGTTGAGTATAAAAAGATTAGTGCGTTTTTAAATTATCTTCTCTATGACGTTGTGCCATGTTTGTCGAACTTCACATTGCATTAACAAACGCACACACATGCAACATATTACATACATACTTATGTTGGGTCTTAGTTGGTGCATGGGCCTTCAATTTTTATTATTTTTTTTTTTTCTCCACCGAGTGTTTGTGGTACAACGCACTTATCGCTTTGAAGCACTCCTCATCCACTCGCATATTTTCAACACTTTCATTTTTACTCGGCGCTCGGCTCTTGTGCACCATCACTTAAGCCAAGCAGTGGGTTGGGTGAGTGTTCTTTTGGTTGTTACTTAAGATATGCATTTGCATAAGCGCGTGCATAACCGTTATATTCATAGTAGAAGAAAATTGTGTTTGCTTGCATTTTGATTTGTAAAGCTCTAAGTACATACGCTATCTTAAGTGCTTTCTACTCTCGTTTGCTCTGCATATTCGATATTAGATATTGTTTGCATGGAGCTTTGTAAGAGCGTTCTCTTGCATACTTTTATGTACATATGCAAGTTGTTTTTTATTTTGGCTTCAGCTCATTTGCTTTTCATGCTCCGAAATTTCAATTTGTTATCAGTATCTAGTGTTGGAAGACGCATTTCCTCAAAATTATTCATTTCTGATTCTTTGGCTATAATTATTTTGTACTTAGCATAAACATATGTGTGTATGTACATTAGACTGCATCACAAAAAAAAATTATTATATTTTAACACGTCCACCAAAATATTTCGAAAAAATATTAAGATTTAAGTGAGCTGGACAGATTTGAAAATACCTACAAAAGAGGATTTTTTTTATGAATAAAATAGTTTCTTAAAGAACTTTTTGAAAAAGTCCCCTCAGGTGACAAAATAGATTAAGCATAAAAAATCTGCATAAAAATATTTAAAAATATTTTCTACGGAATTGTAATAATGAGATTTTCGATGCTGTTTTTTTTTTTACTTTTTTCAAAGATTGATTTACGAATATCTTGAATAACTGGGCCAAAACTATTCTTATTTATTCTTATGGGATCTCAATAGAAATGTATTTTCCCACTGTTTTTATTTCTGTACAAAAAAGTCATTCGTATCCCAATTTTATTTTATTTTTTTTTTCAAATACCAACATATCTTAATTCAACTTTGAATGACGTTCATTCATCCTACCTTTCGCTATCATCGTTTGAATGAGTTTATTAGCAAAGAAATAAAAAGGGTGAGAAAATACCTTTCCAATGACACCTAAAAAAGCCTAAATCGGAAGAGTTTAGGTTCAGGTATTCAAGTTTTTCTTATACCCATCTCTGAAAAAGATAAAAAAGGATCACAAATCTGATTATGTATTACGATTCCGTAAAATTTTTTTTTAATTTTTTAAAAATATGCTTATGCAAATTTTTTCAAGCTTAAACCGTTTTGTTATTTGAGGGGATTTAAAAAAAATCTTTATGAAACTATTTTTATTTATAAAAAACTCCTTTTTTGGAGGTATTTTCAAACCGGTCTAGCTCACGTAAACCTTAATATTTTTCCGAAATATTTTGGTGGGTGTCTTAAAATATAATAGATTTTATAATTCCAATGGAAAAACATTACCGATTTTTTTTTTTTTTGTAAGGGGAGTGATGCAGTCTAATGTGCATACATGTTTACAAGTAAACAGTAAAACGCATTTCAAATTAATACTGTATGGCGTCACTTTTGAGATCGCTTGTGGCCTTCAAATTACAAATGTGTATGGAAAAAGCATACATTGTATGTCCATGTGTATAATGAATTGCACTGTAATGTATACAAATTATTTATGGCTTAAATGTGTTAATGTTTATTCTTAAAACGAATTTCACATACGTCACAGATTCTTCCATGCTTGATTGACGAAATACTTGTATAAAAAATCCAAATATAAAAATAAGAGCGTCCTTAAACCTACGAGTGCATTATTAATATTATTATTATTCTAGGGGATAAAGCAATGCGACCTTATGATCTATTGTGCCCCCCCTTCATGGATTTACGATGTGTCTATTATCTATTGAGCCTAAATCTCCGGATTTCATTGCGGCCAAAGTTATTAAATGATCACCCAAATATCTTTTACGTTTGTGCATCAGAACAGGACACCTTTCCAAGATATACGATGCAGTTTCGATATTCGTACTGCAAAATCTGCATCGCAACTGCGAGTAAATTCCCAGTTTGATCAAGTAATTCTTGTAATAACTTTTAAGTTATTATTGGATAAGCTCATACATTCATTGGTTATATGTTCCTAAAGTGTTTTGGACTGCTCTAGACCTGGTAGATTATCCCAATAGCGCTTCCTTTGAGCCCCTTACTCCAGCCGGGCCAGGACAAAGAGTGCCCCTTTTCCTTTGATTTTGCGATTGATGTTCCTTTCTTGGCAGGTTTATCGGCAATCTCGTTTTCTTCAATACCAATTAGCTCCGGAATCCAAAGAACCCAAACTCGATTGGCCAGACCAAGATTGGTCAGCTTATCAAGGCGCTCCATCACCAGTTCAGATGTTACCTGATGAGATCTAAGGGCCTTAATAGCCGCTTGGCTGTCAGTCATGTTTGCGATGTTCTGATTCCGTTCGTTTCGCTTAACATTAAAGTCCCCATATCTTTCTATAGCGCATATTTCCGCCTGGAAAAGGGGCATTTATCTTCCCATAGATTCCGAGTATCTCATATTCGGTCCAACTACACCTACTCCCTTTAGTCAATAAGCCATCAGTGGACCAGGTTATCAAGTTTTGGTTTATCCGATATGTCTCGGATATGCCTGCCCCTCTCTTCTTATTGCTCAAATCAGTTTTGATCTGATCCGATATTGGTACAAGTCACCCTTATTAAAGCTCTTTTCGCCTAAGTCTGTATGTGAATATATTACTTCTCAGTTCTGTAGTTCTATCGGCCCAAAATGATGGCTCCATAGTCTATCGTGAGTCGTACTATCGTCGCACAGTGCCGCGAAGGTGGACAAAAATACAAAAATCGACTGTCTTGAAACTTAGATGTTTTGATGTCAAGTTACAGCTAAATCTCCAACTAAGAGAAGTACATAAGTTATTTTGTGATAAAAACAACTTTCAGCCTCACACACCCCCTCAAAGTACACCTATTTTCTACATACCATTTCATTTCGGCGATTCGCACATAAAAGTGGTCGCAGTTAAAAATTTGTTAAAAATACATTTTTATTCCTAGCAAGATCAACTTTTGCACTTTGATAAAGATATATGCGACAAACCAAAAAATGTATGGTTCATGGAAAAAAAATTTATACAAATATTTTTTTTTTTATTAATAAATAAATATATGATTAAACATACCAAAATCCGAAAAATTGGTAAACTTTGGAGACAAAAAAAAAACATCTTGAAAGTTCGTGAAATTTTTTTTTTGGTTATGGTAGTTTGGACCTTCTACTAACAGAAACAATCGAAATCTCTTCCAACTTTTTCCAATATTTGAAAATTTTCAATTTTGAAAAAGTGACTAAATGCCTTTTTTTGGTATTATTTTAGCTGATCTATATTTACAATACTTTTTCTGAATGCCCTAAGATCTAAATTTTTGGTTCGCTTTTCAAAAATAAGGTGTTGAATTAAAGCTAAAAGTGCCAAAAAAAAAAATGAAGAGGTACAGGGTGCTTTGAAATGAAAAAAATTATCAGCTAATTAAAATACTTAAATATGCATCACGGTATGGGAGCCAAAAACAAAGGTATACGAAGATTTACATATATATATATATATATACATATATATATATATATAGAGCAATGACACCAGTTTACAAATAATATGTTAACCAATTCGGGTAAGGAAATAAATGCAATCGAGACACCTTACAGCGCCCAATGATTAGACGAAAGGCGAACAAAAAGAAAATAAAAATAAATAACATACCTATTACTCTTCATCTGCATAAAGAGTACTATTTTGCTTAAGCAGCAAACAAAAACAGCTTGCGAAAATGATAGTACAAATGTATGCACATCAGGGAGGTCCAATTTTTGTATATTTTTTTTTTTTATTGAGTCTTTTTATAATTTTGTTCGGTTTTTATTAACATATTATATGTTATTACCATATAACAGCTATTATTACTTACTTACTTAACAGTGATTATGCTTTATTTTAAATGAAATCAAAAAAAATTTTTTTTCTAAAGGTTAACATGTAAGGAAAACCGACTTAATTTTTCAAATTACCATAATGTATTCACTTAGGAAGTATAGTTTAGACGAATTTTGACTATTAAGACTATTTTTCTGAACACTTAGCAACAATGATATGCCATATTTCATTTTTAAATAATCATGTGCAAAAACTCGGTGTTTTTTTAATGGGTACCCGTTACAAAAAAACCGATTACTTTCTTAAAATTAGAGTAATATAGACACTTCAGATGTAAAGTTTCAATAAATTCTGACGACTCCTTCCTGTTTTCGTAAACACCACAATCAGCAATGATTATGCCTTATTTGTCTTTCATATAGTAATGTAAAAAAAAATCTTTTTTTTTTTAATGGGTACCCGGTACCGAAAAATCGATTTCATTTTTGAAATGAGCATGGCTTATTCCTTTTAGGTGTAAAGTTTCAACAAGTTCTGAATACTATTTCGGTTTTTATAAACATATGTCTACGATGATTATGAGTTATTTTACCTTTTTATAAAATTGTAAAAAAAAATTTTTTTTAATTAAATGGTAACAGATGCTGAAAAACGTTTTTTTTTCTTAAATTGCCGTGATATAGTCCTTTCAGGTGTAAAGTTTCAGCCCATTCTGATGCATCCTTCCATGTTGATACACATGTCCACAATGACTATTTTCATATAAAAATGCAAGAAAAACTCGGTTTTCTCGAAATGAGTAACCGGTACAGAAAAAACTATGTGTGAAGTTTCAGCCAATTCTGACCACTCCTTCTATTTTTGTCCATCATTTGTATGGAGTCGCGGCACTGTGCGTCGTATAGATCCATTACAGTATCTTTGGTGTGCATCCCCAGCTTTTTGCGGACATGGACCTACACAGTCATGTATGATCTTACAGCTTTCTTCGCAGCTTTCTCCACGTGTGCTTTCCGGAATAGTTTTTGATCTAGTAATACTCACAGAAATTTAACATATTTTTGGTACATAATGTTTGTATCATCTAGCCTTATCGTTATCAAGTTTACGTATCCTATTGACACACGATTTTTCGGTTACATTCAGTCCTAGCTGGATTCTATCACGCAGGATGTTTTCGAACTGTACGTTTTATATTATTACGATGTCATCAGCGTAGTCCTGGCAAGTTAACCCAGTATTTGTTAGCTCTTTAAGCATTCCGTAAAAATTCTGTATCGGCAATGTGGGTCGGTCACCAAGTTTGTGCACTATCAAGCAAAGTTGACATTGCCATGGCTACCATTCGGGATGCGGAATTCAAACTTTTGAAAGCATATGTGGATACCATCTGGAAGGTCATTATGCAAGATGGCAAGAAGTTCGGATGCTCCCATCGATACATAGCAACCTTACATAGCAACCGATCAGAAATATTTCCTTTAGCATACAGCTATGTTCTATGACTGCTGTCAATTACACCCCACCATTTCAACGCTGTTCTGATTTCATCAAGAGGCATCCCGGCGCTGTCCGTACTGAGTTCTTGAAACAGCTCTGAACCTTTGTCCAACGCATCCTGTTAAATTCAGAAATGGCTGACGACTGCCTTGTATGTTTCCATCAACACTTGTTTGTTCATCTACCAGGAATTAACGGCGTGTTTGTTGTGTTAAAGATGTTATTATTATCGCCATATGTCTATCCGATTCAATCATTAAGCAAAAGCAAGATGTTTTTTTAAAACAGTTTAAAGAAGCTGCTTTTATGGAATCATTCTAAATGAAACCGCTTTTTGTATAGATTGCCTTTCTAATGAACCTGCAACTGCTGCTCGACGTGGCTAAAAAAAAGCTTCGCTGCGAACAGCAGATGGGCGTATTTTTCGTACCAAAACACAATCGGAAGTTTGCCATTGCCAAAACTTCACTGAAAATCTCCGACAACTTTGATTTGGGGATCAGAAATTACATTTGGGTTGAAAAGTGTTATTTCGAGATTGCCGCAAATGCGCAAATATTAATTCTTATGCCCGCAAGAATCTAATTGAATCTAATTCATTGTTGGCTCACAAATGACTTGCGGTTATCTTGCACATCCAATTTTTCATTTGACCAACTTTCTGGATTAAAATTGCCATGGTAATCAACCAAAACGATGCCCATGCATCAGAATATGCTCTCGTTCTAGCCAGATAAGCAAATTAAAAGACCAACATATGCGTACGTACGAACGTATGTATGTATGTTTGCCATGTTTGTATGTATTAAACCCCCATATTGCGATGGTGAAAATTGCCAAAACAATTTTACACAATTTAGCCAAGCAATCAAACGTTTGGCAGGAAGAATAAGAATAAACCGAGTGGAAAATCTTCAATACAAATAGCCCCATATAAATAAATACATATGTATGTATATGTATACAGTACATATTTTGTACATTAGAGCGTACCATCTTGCAAGCAAACAAAAAAAGTTCGCCGACACCCTGACTCTCAAGTATTTTTGCGGGGCAATTAGAAAATAATAATAATAAGTTATTATTATTATTATTATTATTATTAACACAAGGGAAACAACTTTGTTGCGGCAAATGTTGAAGCTGTTTTTGATTGCCTTTTTTGCGCTGATTACGATTCCATCAGCTTCAGATTTGGAGAAAAACGAGCTCAAAGTGTCAAAAAATTGCGTTTTTTCCAATATTTTAAAAGCTATAGGAAAGAAACAAAAGTACAGGCGGCCGCTGTGGTGTAGTGGTAAGCAGTGTGCGCTTCCACTCCGCAGCGCCTGGGTTCAAGCCCTGGTCAAAGCAACATCACAAAAATTTAGAAGAAAGGTTTTTTCTTATCAGCGGTCACCCCTCGGCAGGTAATGGCAAGCCTCCGAGTGTATTTCTGTCATGAAAAACAACTTAAATATCATAAAAATACAATCGCCGTTCGGAGTCGGCGTAAAACTGTAGGTCCCTCCCCTTTGTGTGACCACATCAAGGCGCACGCCACAAATCGGAGCAGAAGCTCGGCCAAGCACTAACATTTGCGCCAATCCATTATTATTATTATTACTTAAATGACAGGGGTTTTAATGGCAATGTCGTTAATAAAAATAGTCATATACAGTGACGAGCAAAACTGTAACATGGTGTAACACTTTTTAATTCACCCACCGCTGTTTCCAAGTTCTGACGACTTTCATCCTTTTGTTGTACATTCTTGTTGGTACATCCCTACTCCCTCTCTCATAATGATTTGAAGTCAATCCAACAACAATAATAAAACCAGCAGACAAAAATGTAAATTAAGGCTGATGTTACAGTTTTGCACTCACTCTCAGTTTTGCATTTTACAGTTATTTTTTACTTAGTTGGAAGTCAGATGACTTTTTTCTGTATTGTAATTTATTGAAGAAGTAATCGCCAGTAAATAATATAGTTAATCAGTACAGTAGTACAGGTGTACCAATAATAACGTACAACAAAAGTATGAAAGTCGTTAGAACTTGGAAAGATAGCGATGACTGAAGTAAAAAGTGTTACACCATGTTACAGTTTTGCCCGGCACTGTATGTATGTGCCATTAGCGCACTCAAGGGGTGGGTTTTGGGGTTCAAGGCCCTTTTTTCGAAAAGAGTTGCCACCTGTTCAATAATTAAACTCAAGTTATTTACTAATCAATGCGCTCAGATCCGCACCGTCCGGTCGATTTTCAAAAGTGAGGTATCAAATTTAAGGGCTTAGGGTGTGGATGTTGAAGAAGGTTTTACTTTTTAGAAAAAAGTTGCCACCTGTTAAGAAATTAAACTCAAATTAATTAAAAAGTTAAATCAATTATTAATTATGAAATGGTTTTGAAAAGGCTCTATAACTTAACTACGTATAGGACGGTTGCCACATGTTAAAAAAATTTAATTCAATTTTAATTAAACGAATTTAGCAAGTGAATGAGGTATTGCTATATGGGTGTCATACAAAAGAGGTTTAAGAAGGTAGGTGTTTAAAAATATTTTGAATAGGGTTACCACCTATTTGAGAAGTCTAATTGAACTATTTTTTATATAAAATATTAACGATGGATGTTAAATGAAAGAGCTTCAAGAAATACTTAATTTGACAATTTAGAACATTTTTGATGTGTTTGAGGTTTGCCCCAGTTTAAAGGGCTAAACTAAAATTATTTAATAAGTTAAATGAATTACTAACCGATGGTTACCAACGGAAATTAGTTCAAAATCCTTTATTTAAGAACTATATTTAGGAGGATTGTCACGTGTTTAAAAAATAAATTTCCACTCAATTCATCGGTTACGTGAAATATTTATAACAATCTCAGACGAAAAATATTTTAGGAAATTTTAGTTCGAAAATAATTTTTAAGAGGGTCGAAAGTGGTACTTCGTTTAAATATACATAAGTTACATGAATCTTTAAAATATGGTTATTAAAAGAACGGGTGTTAAGAAATCTTTAAGCTGGATATTTGGGTTTTTTCGTTGAAACAATTAAGCTCTTATTTAATAAGTTAAATGGATTGTCAAAAGATGGGTATCCATGGAAATGGGTTTGAAAATAATTTATTTCTAAACTGTATTTAGGAGAGTTGCCATGTGCTTAAAAAATATAAATTCAACTTAATTCATCAGTTAATTGAAATATGTACAACAATGCCAGGCGAAAGATTTTAGTTTGAAAATACTTTTAAAGGGGTTGCCCCCTGTTTGAAAAGTCGAATTTGTTTTACTTATACGAAAGATACATAAACGAAATATCGAAATATTAGTGTCAAACAAAAGAGTTTTAAGAAAACTATAGGCTGGTCATAGTGAAATAATATAAAGTGTAGCAAGTAACTGACGTCTTCGTATTTGAAAGCAAAATTTGATTTTGTTATTATATTTTCTTTAGTTTCTGGTATTCGCTTTTTCAATTCTGGCATTACCCCTGCACATCTCTGTCCTATTTTGGCTTAAATCCTTCTGGACTGAAAACGACAGCACTGCGACGCTATGTGTGCTTTTGCGCAAGCGGCAAGAGTTTCTTGGCATATTTTGTTGATTTTTTTATTCAAATCGAAAAAATTCATAAGTTCTCACTGAAAAGGGTTAACGTGAAAGTCAAATCAAAGAAAAGTTTGTGATAATAAATTGTCAAGTAAGAGTACCGAAATAGAATGTCATTGCTACCTGGCACACTTTATATTACTTCGCTATGTAGGCTGATAATATTTTTTATTAGAGTTGCCAACTATTTTTTTTAAGGCCATCACATCTGCAACGTTATTTCGAATTTCCAAAATGAGAAGTCAAATTAAAGAACTGGGATTCTACATAGATGTGCACAGGTTTTATTTTTTGAAGTTACAGGGAGATTTGAAAGTTGATGAAATGAAAACCGATACCATGCGAGACATCTCATCACTGAGAAATGGTTTAGATTAATCATTAGGAATATATTTAGAGGTTTTGGAATAGGGTTTCACCTGTTTAAAAAATTTAATTAAATGTTGGCGTTTTGACGCCATGCGGGTTCACTAGTTTTTTATTATTTCTGTTGCTTGAACAAGCACTTTGCTTTTGCTGTAAATTTTCTAGAAGAAATAAATAAACGAGCATTTTTTTCTTGGGAGCTGCTAGCTGATTTAAGAAATTTTGATAGAATGAAAACATTGTCCTAAAAATATGCAATGCATACTCTATTAATGTTGTGTTGTACACTTTACAGCCTAAAAGAGTTTACCACTGATATGAGCTGAACAAGGATTCTAAGATTTAATTTGCCAACTTCGAATTCGTTCCACCAAAATGAGCTAAATACATAATAAAAACACAAGTTCAGTTAATTTTATCCGTATTAGAAATAATAAAAAATGATTATTGAATTTTATGTAAATAAAGTGTAATCTATGAAACTTTAAAAAGTTAATTTAATTATTACATACTGTACATAACATTTGCATAAAGCGAATTTTCAGTATTTTCTGCTGATATATCTTTAGAGGTGAAAACCCCTTCCAAAATATATTCCTGGGTGCGCCCCTGAAAGTCGTACGTAATTTTGGAAAAGGGTCAAAAATCAAAATTTTCCAAAAGTCGGGTCAAAGGGGATTGGCGCTTAAAAAGGATAAAATTGCTCCTTAAGTTGCACAACGGCAACACTGAGTGGCATACATTTTTTGTCATTACAATACCCAGTGGAAATCCGTATTTTTTGTTGGTCGAACCTATATATATATTTTTTTATATTTTTCGGTGACACCTACATACATTCGGCAATCATTTTCTTTAAATAGTTTTACTGGAATAATTTTATTAGCAAAAGCTTAATGATTTTTGGCTACCTTTAATTTACTGACATTAGTGTGGTAAGAACTAAGGACGTACTAGAATGGGGTACTTAAGCTGAATGAAAATTGTCTCCTGGAATTTTAAGATCTAACTGTTAATGCCGAGTTTTCGCACAGAAAATAATTTTTGTTTCCAAAATTGCCTCCACAATTACTTTAGACTAAGGAGTGTACGGCGTTTTTTTTTTGATACGGTCTAATGTAGTATATACATATGGATACATACTATGTTAGTATTTTCTGTTAGCATATTATAAATCCATTAGCTCAATGGCTTCCTGGCGTTTTGTGCGGATGCTGATGTGCGAATAAGCACATGCCTAATATGGAAAGGGTGGCCTTTAAATTTTCTAATATTCATACATATACACAGGTTTACATACATTTGTATATAGGGCATTCAACGACGGCTGTTCAGCGCTGATACCTTACTTTTGCCAAGTCAGACACAATTTCTTGTCTGTATTTATTTTCGTGTTAGCGAATACCCAAAAGTGTTATTATTATTGTTATAAAGGCTTTCGTTTTCCGTTGGTTGCACGTAACCACAACCAAGCGAAAGTGCGAAAATACAATATAGTAGCCTTCCGCTTAATTGAGCATGAAAAATCGCGATCTTTTCTTTAATTATTCGGGAATGCAATAAATCGCGGCTTGCTCTTTCATACAGTACGTTTGATCGAGTTCTTTGTTAAAACGGTGCACAAAACTGCATACTCAGAATTTTTCTTAAAACTCTCATTATAAAATAAAAAATGTCATAACAAATTTTTCAAATTTACTAATTTTTTGTGAGTGCTTTTTCTTCAAACTTTCCTTCTTTTTGCTTTTTATTTTGATTTTCAAAATCATGGTCATCATCGTCATGTGAAAAGTTTATAAAGGTATTGCCTGCATTTACGTCATCAACTGTAGCCATCTAACAAATATCCAACAATAATGCTGACAGTTTCTTTCACAATCGACCACTTTTCATTAAAATACCAAAGAAAGTAATAAATTGCTGTTATCGAAAACCCACAAAATGGAATAATTCCTCAAAGTAGTTGTTCCAGCGATTTTCAGACCAAACCCTTTAGAACTGTCAGATAGCAAAATTACTTTCAAGCGAGAGCAATAAAGTAATTATGGCGATGATTTTGATAATTGAAATAATAAGCAGAGAAGGAGAGTTTAAAAAAATACAATAATAAATTAGTTTTTTATTTGGTTAATTACGATGTCTGATTTCACTGTTAAAAAAATTTAATTAAACAATCTCGCTAAGTGTTGTTAGTTTTTGAAAATTTTTAAATCTTCTTTATTCCTTTGCAATCATACTTGTTGCTTATACCGTTATGTACAAACATTAGTTCGCTTACTAAAATATTTATCAAACTATTAAAAACGAGCCATTCTCTTGGAGTTCATACTGAATTCTATAAACTGTTAGTTTTCACAAAATTTAAAATGTACATGTGTATTTTAAATTGCTATGAAAATTGTGTTGCTTCATAGCTTCATGTTGCCAACATGTTGCAAGCTATTTCACAGCGTGAATAGAATTCTACTTTCCTGAGGAAATGTTGTGGAATTTCACACTTATTTCACAGAAAGAAGTTTTGTATGCAATTTGACAGATTTTTTACATGAAACAGGAACAGAATACTATGCTTGAACTCGAAAAAAGCCATTAACGTTACTTAATTTATACTCAAAATAAAGTCAATTGTAAAGTTAGTTGCAGCTTTTGTGACAGATATTCGACCGAAAATTATTTTGAATATGAATACCATATTATTTCGACATAATTCCCAACAGAATCAAGATTATTTAAATTTTGTCCATGTGGATCTACGGGTGTGGAACGCAGTTTTTGGACTTATTCAAAAAAATAAATGTAAATGACCATAGAGGTAATTTTTGATTGATAATTAAAAAATTTAAAAAAATTTAAAATAAAATAATAAATTATTAATTTAAAATAAAAAAAATTTATTGTAATTTATACTGTAACTGCGATCATATGGAATAAAAATATTAAAGGAT
This sequence comes from Rhagoletis pomonella, assembly GCF_013731165.1. NCBI lineage: Eukaryota > Metazoa > Arthropoda > Insecta > Diptera > Tephritidae > Rhagoletis > Rhagoletis pomonella. Next base: position 14,032 of record NW_023459744.1, on the reverse strand, counting down.
TGAAATACATATTTTGTTTATTTATGGAGCTTTTTAAAGCGCTTAAAATCTATTTTTTGTATGCCCTAATTTTACCAGCCCTGGTTATAATTTTGAAACGTAAAATACGTAAGCCAAGAAAAGTAAAAATAGCTGGTGAAATACTATTTAAAACTTTTTGTTTTGCCAAAAAATTTGCATTTTAAATAATCGCTAATTAAAGTTTTTTGCGGTGATATGTGTTTTCCCTACTGTGTTCATTTAATATATTTATAGTCATGAGTTAAGGACCCGTTCATTCATGACACTCACAGTATGGCCGTTAAGTGATTGTTCCCGAAATGGTGAAATCTTTATATATAGCCACAAAATTGCTTGCATTTACATATTTACTATTACATATGTATACACTTATGTTTACTTAAATTGACATTTGTACGTATGCAAGTGCACTACATTTCATTCATAAAAATATATACATGTGTATGTTGTTATGTACGTACATATGTATCTAGTATATACTTGTCTACGAAGCAGTGCATGCCTACATTTGGCGAGTAAACCTTTTGTGTTTATGCATTTTTAAGAATTTTTGCATTTGAAAGCGTATGTTTTACATACAATAGGGCGGATGTTGTAGGTTGACCTCAACCATAACTTAAAATTCTCGATAAACGATAAAAGGTAGGTAAAGCGCTGAACAAAACCGCTTTAAAATTAACTAGTGTTGCATGTAAAAAATAAAAAAGACTATATACATATGTATGTATATCTACTATATATATTACTTAGGTACATTTTATATAACTACATACTTATTTGCATATAGGTAGTTTACTAAAAAAATTTCACAATAAAAAAAAACGATATTTTTCAGACGATGCGTTTTTAATTTTAAATTTTCTCCCAAAATGTAGAAATGAACATTGTTTTCATCTGCGGATACCTTACAAGATTTTGCACGAAATTTGTGCACAATATGAAGCATGGTGTAGCGAGTAATTCTGCGCCATTTCGTCGGCTGAGCAAAAGATCGACCAATCTCAGCATTTGGTGCCAGAACCAGCTATCTCGAACTGGCAGCCGAGGTAGGGCGATCTTCTACTCAGCCGTCGATTTGCTCAAAAATCTCTCGTGTATGCAGTCAAAAATACTAACTGCTTTTGTACTACTCATACTCAGTATTTAGAAGGGTTGCAAACTGCTTCAAAAATTGACGCGGTTCGGTCCAGTTGTTCGAGCCAAAAAAAATTGCACGGGTACAAGAACAGAGCCACGAATCACACTCGAATCGAAATTTGATTTTGAGATCACGGAATTCGATGGTGAGTGTGCTTAAATACGTTCGGTTCAAAACCTGTTTGCAGCTCTAGTATTTAGTCTTGTGAAAAAAATAAATAAATACATTTAGGAACTTAAAGTACTAAGCACTTTTAAAGTATGAAAGCGCTATCTTGCTCGGTATTTTGTGACATCTAAACTACATAGTACTTGATTATTTACTATAACATAAATACCTAAATATATTTGCACTCAGTATTTAGTAAAACATTTCTGCACATCACCGAAATCAATATATATGAGAAAAGAGGCGTACCACCTTTCAAGCAAACCAAAAAAGTTCGCCGTATACCCCTGAGTCTAGAGTATTTTTGCAATTCAATTTTGAAAAAAAATTCTTGGGGCCCGCTTTTTTACATTTTTCAGTGACACCTACATTCGGCAATAGTTCAAATAGTACTACTGGAACACTTTCAATACTTTCTTCGGCAAAGCTTAATAATTTTGGAGAGCTTTAATTTACTGACATTATAGTGATAAGAACTGAAATGTGGTGGGTTAGAGACAAGTCCATTGATATATGTATCATACCTTAAGATCCGACTGTAGTTGCCGAAGATATGCATGACAAAAAATTTTAATTCACCAAGATATATATTTTTTCTAATTGTCTTGTCTTGTACTCTTGGTACTTTATATTCAGGGGTTTAGATATTCATTACTTTTCAACAACTTGAATCGAAAAAATTGCTTCTATATTTGAGAAGCTCTCCTACCATGAAATAAATAATAATAAATGGGTTTGAAACCTATTTTTTATTTAATGTGGCGTTTTTTTTATTATCAATATTTACCAGCCCTTCTGCACCAGAATATTTAATCTGTTTAAATTCTACAGGATTTCCTCATTAATTTTATACCCATACTTCTTCTCTAAGCACATTTCTCAGAATTTTTTAAATCATTTTTAAATTACTGACGTCAGAGCGAAAAACCAAAAACGCAATTTTACTATATTTGGCCCATGGTTTCGCGAATATATTGATATTTGTGTTTAAAATTTACTATCGCGCGGTGTTATATGTATAATTAGCTAGACATTTATAAAAAAATATTAATCATTAAATAAAAAAATAAATATAGCCAATACTGGTCAAGAAAAGGAGTTTCTATTATTGCCATCAGCGCAAATTACAAATCCCGAAAATCCCGGGATTACTTGCCAAAATACTTTAAAAAGCTATTTTTATTCATAAAAAACAAATTTTTTGGAAGTATTTTCAAATCGGTCCACCTCACGTAAATCTAAATATTTTTCCAAAATATTTTGGTGCAAATCCTAAAATATAATAATTTCAATGAAAAAACAGTACCTTTCTTTTTGTATGGAGAGTGATGCAGTCTAATGTACATATGTATATGCACTGTCGTTCTTTAGCTTTAGTGGAGCCATTTTTGCACCCATTGGCACAGTCAACGCAATAAGCAAATGTCAAGAGTTAAATTAATGACTTTAAAAGCGAAAACATGCATTAATCACTGAAGAACATACATTCATACTTAAATGTGTATACATATTTATTTTCAACAAAAAGGAGAAAACCCTAAATAAGACATCAGTTCCCTTACGATTTCCTACTGATCCCGTTTTGGGATTCCCCATTATAAACTGCACTGTAAATGCAACAGAATTTAAACCCGTTCTGTTAAGATGCACATCAAGTAGATCGTGCCTTCACGTATGTAGAACATACATATATTTGACATTGGACTTGCCGGAATTCGCTGCAAATTCTTGCAAGTTTGTAAATACATACATAGTTGTTGTGTATGTATGTATGTACTTGGTTTCATCGAATTTCATACGTTTTTAAATTCACTGAATCTGTAGCAGATATATACTTCCTATCTGCCCTTTGTTGTACCAGGAAAACATCATTCTGGGTGAATGAAGGGCACATATGTACATACATATAAATACGAATGCTTACATATGTATAGTAATATATTCGTATATTTGTACACATGTACATACTTTCCTAGAACACTTTAGCTTGGATTTTCCTCACTGATCCACTAAACATCATCAGCTGTATCAGTGTATTATTTAGGGAGTTCACAAGGTGTTGTATACTGTCGTACTGTTGTATGTCATAAACTTTAAACGGCTAAAACTATATTTAAGGAATTGGCAAACTAACACAAAAGTTTTATTATGAAATTTCACACCGTTAAAAAATAGTTGGTGGTGATTTCAAGTCCTCTAAACATTTATTTAGCCGTTAAAAACTTTACAACATACGACAATACGACACGTACGACACCTTGTGAACCACCCAATTGTGTCTTGGTTAGCTTGCGCTGCATACAATTACCCATTCTCCTTTTTTTAAGGTTGACTTTTCAATAATATGTAAGTGGTTACCAAGAAATGAGTGGTATGTATACTCAAAAAGTTTAATTTTTCGGCGCACGCATTCATATGCATACATCCATTAGGACGAAGCCCCTCCTAACTTAAAAAAAAAAAATCTGTGTATTCTAATTTTTTCCGAACGAAATTAATTTTTCATTTACAAAATTTTGTGATTTCTTCATATTTAAGAAACGACTTCTCAAAACGGAGAAAATAGAAAATCATGCATTATTTGGTACAATGAAAAATAAATTTCGACCAAAAAAGTTACAATATACTGCTTTTTGTTTTGAAATTGGGAGGGTCAAACGCCATTTTTGTTATCTAGTTTGTTCGCCACTTTTGCTTAGAATTAATCGTAGAATTTGAATATGCTATAGACTTTCTTCGAAAATTATGCTCCGAACAAATTACTCCGCCCTAATGTACATATTTTCATAAATTTGCCAAGCCTTGCAATGCTTCCAAAATTCTCAATTAGTATGCTCTGTCACACTTAAGTACGTATGAACATACAAAGATACCGACTCTAGCCAGTATTATTTTCGTTTATTCTATATTCATGCGGCTATATCCTATCTTTAGATTCATGAGAAATTTCAAAAATGGAAAGCATTTCACTTTAAATTTTGATTACTCATTAACAAATTAACAACAGTCGCGCGTCGCTAAAATCTTTATGTATTCAATTCACGACAAATTTAACACTGTTGTTGCTGTGGATTTTCTTTTATTTATTATCATCAGTGTCGTTATCGTGAAAAGCGAATCGCGTGCTCGATTGTCTGTAAAATTCTTTGACACACAAAACATTTTGATTATATTTCTACGAAACGTGTCAGCGAAATTGTTGACATCTTTTTATTGTATCTTTACAGATGCATGTACCTACATAGTACGTACATATCGCACTCCTAGATCTAAAGTGAGCTAACTCAAAATTCAGAGAGGGAATTTTAACTGCTTGTGGATCGTACAGATTCAACGCAATTAATACAAAAACAAGTATTACAGTAGTTTTTTAGTTAATGTATATAATCGTGAATAAAAAAATATTTCCATTAATTGGATGTGAGTCCTATGAATTGATTTATGCAAAAAAATCACCCAAAAATTTTTTTGAGTTGATCGCACTTTAGATCTAGGGGTGCGATATATACATAGGTATGTTTATACATAAATATATACATTCACATTGCACGCGTTCTCAAATTCATGTTATTTCAAAATTTCCCGATCTGTAGTTTTTTGGAACAAATTCTCATCTGAAATTTTTTTAATGCATAATCAAAATATTAACATATTCTGAGTTAATGCACTTTCGATGAACGTGTGGGATATGTACATGCATCTGTATAGTGTATATTTATGCCGATTCTTCGCTTTTGGCATTGTAATTCAATGTATGCATGTAGGTTGGGGTGGTCCAAAAATGCATGTGGAAAAAGTAAAGTCTGAATTCGAATGCCCTCACCCTCAAGGATGGTTCTGTAGAGAAAAAATTATATCTCTATTTTTTATATTGAAATTAAAAAATATGTAGAGGACGCACAAAGCTCTAAAAGTGTTCCATGTATTTGATATGGGGAAAAACATTTTTCGCAGAAATGGTACAGAATTCTTGAAAATGAATATGTTTCGATCAGAAAACTTTACTTTCTCTTCAAGAGACTTCCAATATTAACACCCAATTGTTTATTTTAAAATTTTGTAATACCAGCGATTTTTATGAGGGCCGCTATTGCAATTTTTGGGTTTTGTAAGGGTCCTATAAAAAATAGTTAGTAGTAAAAAATGGTTAAATAAATAATTGTATATTATTACGGAAAGTCTTCTGAAGAGAAAAGGTTTCCGATCGAAAAATATTGATTTTCAAGAATTGTATACCATTTCTACGAAAAATAGTTTTTTCCCCATATGAAATACATGGAAAACTTTGAGCGCTTTGAGCGAACTCTAAATATTTTTTGATTTCAAAATAAAAAGCAAGGGTATATGTAATTTTTTCGGTATAGAACAATCGTAGGGGGTGAGGGCATTAAAATTCCGACTTTGCTTTTTTACCACCCTAATGTTGGTACTACATCTGTAGGTGCCTTGTGTGTTTTCGCTTCGTGAAGAGTTTTAGTGCTGCAATGAACTTTTTGAAAATCTGTTCTTGCTTTCCTTTTAAGTGATGCATAAAATTGATTTAGTAATGCAACGTTTGAACTTTTAGTCTTCGTGGAATTTTTTCTCTACCAATACTCGCAGCTTTGTTTATAAAAAATGTCGAAATGATTAAATGAGTGAAAGAACAAATGCGAATAAACCTCATTCTATAGATACATTATTTTTCTCGAGGAACCGGGCTCATGTCGTTAAATGTAGGCTTGCAGGAAACTTTTTTTCTCATTTTAATTAATGATTGATTCTTAAGAAAAGTGGTGCAAATGAGTTGATAACTGGTTCAATATGTACAAAAAATATGGTTTGTAATTGTTGCATCCTTGCGTGTATACTTAGATTAGGTTAGGTTGAAGTGACTGCTGGTAGACATTGATACCAGCACACTAAGGCCCTCAATCAAGGCCGTTATGATACCGCAGAGGATCTATATACCTACACATATTTTATATAAACAAATATATTGACAAATTTGGGCATTCGACTTATTTTTAACCCCACAACATCACTCAGGTCCCCAAAGGTTCCTTCACTTATATATGAACAGGGTTGCTAACTCAGAAACCCAAAAAAAACGGACGGACACGTTTAGTTTGCGAGAGAATAAATGGCGGGTGGAAAAATAGAATGGTGGGGTTGTGTATGCGTGTATTTAAACAGAACAAAAACCGTGAACCTCGCAAGCCTGATTATGAACCTCAGTATCCTCATCCAAAGTGTGGGACATTCGCAAAGCAAGTGCCCTACAGGCTCTTTCTGCCGTTTGCAACTCCAGCAGAAGTCATTGCAAGCCGAATATCTTACCGTTGCACAGTGGTCCAATGTGCAAAGCTAGGGTAATTTAATTAAATTTTTTGTTTGTAATTTTTCAACAAAATTTTTATCAAATATGCAAGAATATTGTCTACTTAAGAGTAAATACAACTTTGTTTGAAAAAATTTGGCTACATATAAACATAACGGTATCCAAAAGTCATAATAAGCAATAAGTGAGAAATGAAATTGTGCGTGCAACGAAAACTGAGTATTTTTAAGGCTCAATAACTTGTTTAAAGAAACTTTGTTTTAACTTCATTTCTTTCTCCGTCATTGTTTTAAGTAATAAAATTCAGGAAATGTAAAAATTATTACCGAAGTGGACGCACATATTTTTTTGGAGCTGATAAAGTTGTAATCTTTTTGGTGAGTACCAAATTATTATTTTTTTCTTCTTATATGGCGGAATATAGATCACTTACTATACTTATTCTCTCAATTGATGTATATACTAATAGAATCCACACAAAAATTCTGCGGCTAGCTGCGGCACCCATACATTTATTTTCAATTTTCAAAATGACTCCTAAAATTTCAAGACAGGCATTTTTTGATTTTTGGCTGTCGACCCCTAAAAATGAAAGACTTGATGGAATAATGGATTTTGTACCAGGGAATATCAGTTTAGGATGTAGTGATAGAATCAAATTTGTTAAATTAAAATCATACGTGCGAAGTTAATTCAGAATTTGGACCTAAAATGGACAAAAGTTTTCCGAAAAAGAGAGCGGGTTGTTACTGCAAATAAGGATTGGCTCGAATTTGAAATAGACTTGTCACAATTTGTGTGTTCTAAGTTTGGTAAGCCGACATTTTCTGCTGGTAGGCCAGCTAAAAGTTTTGAAGATTGTTGCCAAAAAGTTAAAATAAAGAGCTTTCGAAAGTTATCGAACCAGATGTATTTCTTTTTAGCCACTGAACTAAAAATGAGATCTCGAGCTACGCTACTTAATGAACTTTTAAGTGCTTCTCCAGAAAGAGGTAATGCTATTAAGACGGTCATATTGGCAAAGAAGAGTACTAAAGGTATTTCGCCTGAAGAAGCTCTCGCACTAATAACACCGGCACACAAAAAAAAAAATAGTGTGATGTGCATTTGACCGGACCTACCTATGGTTGTGTATTTCGACCCGCAGAATCCGAATTTGAATTCAGTTTGGCCAATATACCTCCTAGATTTCGAGAAAACTTCAAAAACCCGTTTTTTTATTGCCGATTTTCACTATTTTAACGATTTTTTTTTATACATATATTTTTTTAATTCGTCCCAAATAGTTAAAAAAGTTTTAGGTATGCAGGTATCTATAACCGTGCGCAAGTGGTTAAAAAAATGTACCAGAAATTGACGAAAAATTTAAGGATTTTTTAATTATATGGTTGGTAGGCGTGGTCATTCAGACATAATTTGTGCAAAATTTCATCCCGATATCTATCTTAGTTCTTAATATAATAATTAAATTACCTATTTAAGGGGCAGACTCATGGCTAAGGAAATATCTTTCTGCTCAGCATAGGGAGCTCTCTCTTGATCTTTTTTTCAAGCCCCATCCTGCACCCGCTTCAACGTAGGTGTCGAGCGGCATGTCTAAGCTCTTCCAAAGTAGAAGGGAAGTGACATTCCTTGGGAGCTCGTCCGCCATCTCATTTTTCCTGCTATGTCCTAAATGTTATACTGATCGCAAAAAAAATACTTTTTTTTCTGATTCAATTTTTGGCCTAGGCTTACATGAGGTGATTTTTTGGCAAGCGACAATCGCCTCCAAAAGTTGACCTGCTTTCTGCTTTTTACTTTGTGTCAGGCAATTTTTGAATCGCCATTTATACGAGCGATCTTATTCAGCAGTATTGAATTGTTGTAGAAAATCGCCTCAAGTAAATGCAGCTTTATGTTATGGATTTTTCATCGCTGAAAACGAATCTGATCTGAAAAGCTTTCTACTACGTCGAGTTTAGTTCAAAAACAAAAAAAAATGTGTTTTAGACCAAATGTAACAGATGAACCTGAGGTAATGAAACTTCAGTTATAGGAGCCAAATCGAAAATGTCCTGTAAAATGTGAACTTTAATTTAGCACTAGAATCGAAACTTTAATAGCCCGAGGTACGCCCTTTTAGTATTCTTTGACTAAAATATGTAAATATGTAGAAAAAACTTTTTAGATGATGCTCGGGCCAGAGAGCAGCGGCCAACACAATAAATAAAAAAATTAGTGCAAGTAATTTAAAACAGTTTTCCACTTTTCGGCAAAATTTTCATTAATATGACACATTTACATGTTTTCTAAAATCGAGCGCAAAATCGCCCAACCTACATTCGTTATATTTATTTATGTATTCCAATTAATTTTGCATTTATCTAATTTACGTCCTATAAACCAGATCATGGCAATTGGTAATAACTTTATATTTGTATGTAGAATAAACATAAACATATACTTTTAATAAAATTTTATAAGCGATTATCCAGCAATGTCATAAACTAACCATATGAGTTGTATGTGTACTTTATTTACAAATATCGTAATTCATTAATTGTATAGGTATAGGTGTATAAACATTTTGCGCTACAATTATATATTTTTGCTTAATTTATTTTGAGTTTTGCGTAAGTGTTTCCAGCATCTGTTCTATTTAAGACCAGCCTCCAATTTGTGCATTTACCCATAAAAATATATTTAAAAGTAATGTTTTTTTTTTTATTTGATTTAATTTTGCAACATCTGCTATTGGCGCAAAGCGTTATCAGAGAAAACAAGTTTTATTTTTTTAATTATTTTCACTCTAATTAGTTGTTAATAGTTTGAGTTATGGAGAGGAATTGATTGTAACACACAGAGTGCAGAAGTTTAAATTATGCCTTTAAATTCATTAATTTTGAGATCGATTACTTTAGTACTACCTGTGAGCCAACTGATCAAAATAAGGATAAGTTTTCGGTATAGGGAATGATCGGTTTGATACATATGTACAGGGTGTGTTTTTTATCATATGCTAATTTGACTGGAAATCTTGACAGAAAGTCAGTATTATATCTCCGCGGAACGAAATGAATCCCTTTACGCTTAGTTAACGTTGGGTAAGTATGAAAACGTATTGGACAACAGTTTAGGTCAAAAAATTGTCATTTCTGACGAGGCCGCATCTGAGGATCGGAAAACGCGCACGGTGATCGTTCAGAAGCCAAAGTATCCTCAGAGAGTGGCGGTGCGAACAATCCGTTTACCATTCAGGCCCTTAAATCTTGTTCTATTGATAGTGGGAATGTTTTGTCTTTTTAATAAACCAATAATATACCGTAAAAATTAATTAATATTTTTTTTTGATATCTTTGAACTGTTCTAAAGAAATCACTATAAGGACCAGCCCTTATATGTATGTAAATCAAATAAAACCCAAATTAAAATGGGTCCGTTTTCTCTGTTTATCGTTCGGTTAAAAGGTGTGACTAGCATCGAAAAAGTAAGCTCCAAATAACCTCAATCGATACAATTACAAATATATTGTATTCGGTCTTTAAAAAAAAGCAGTTATGATTTTTTCGAGGGACAATGCAAAATGAATCATTTCTGTACTTTTCGCCTAAATAAACGTTTTAAGGCTAAAACTGTTCAAATACTTTATTATTTGTTATTGAACTTATTTCTATAACTCCATTAATTGAAATAAATGCTTTAGCGTTTTTTTTCTAGCGAAAGAATCGACTGACACTAAAAAAACAACTCGTGTGATTTGCTCATGTATTCCCAATTTTTATGTGACACAATTAATTGCTGGGGTTACGAATTTTTGGCACAACATAAAAGGTGGGCTGGCAGCAATTTGTAGGCAAAATTGGAAATTAAATAGAACGTTAATCCAGCAAACGAGCGTGTGTTCAATTTAACCTGTTTCACTTGGGTCACAGGTGTTAAATACATTATCGCTCCTTTTGTTTTTAACATACTTACAGTAAACTAAAAAAAAAAACTGGGGCGCTCGATCAATTTTTTTTTTTTCACGCTAAATCTCCAGGCTATAAACGTTAGCGGAATGAAATTAAAAGCATATAAAGATCAAACTTTTATATATTCAATTACAAACCTGCACTGTGACTTTTAAGAATATCGCAACGGTGATTATTTTGTTCATTTAAATAATTTTTATTGATGAAAATAAATTCTTTTAATGAAAAAATTTAAAATAAACAAGTAAAGGGGCGAGCGAAATCGAACATTATATACCCGGCGCACATATTAAATATCGTTTTTTCACCATTCAGTATACTGCATGATAACCAAGAGTATTTTTCTAAACAGTTCGATAATATGCTATGATTTATTGAACTAATTGGACCAAGTTTGGTGGAAATCGGTAAGGTGGTTATCGATATACACTTACGTAGACATAAGTGGCCAGTGTCACGTCCATTTAACAAAAATCAATAATCTTGTGTCTTGTTAAGTGATTGTTGTAAGTTGGCGTCTTCAGTTATTGAAAAATGGGAGTTTTCGTGTTTTTGAAATTTATCGTTATATGGTAAGTGGCAGTAATTCTAGTCCGCTTTCAAAATTGTTCGGCATATTGCTTTTTTGCGCTAAGGTTGATAATTGTGCCGAGTTTGGTAGAAATTGATAAACCGGTTACCGAGATACACATATGTGGGCATAACTAGGCCATGCCCATTTAAAAAAAAACCCTAAGTATTATTTTCTGCTAAGAGGTCATTGCATTTATCGATTTTGAGCAAATTAGCTTAAATGGTACCGAGACACCGAGTTTTTGGTGTCTTATTTTATGCCAAAATTCCTACTTCGCATACCAACTTTCAACAATTTGGAACCAGTTTTGGCGGAAATATCGTAGCTTTGCATATTTCGATCGATTTCTCTTTTCATTTTGAGCATTTATGTATACATTTGTCTATATCTATCTCGATTCGTTTTGGCTGTTACAAACAACCGTTATGCGAACAAAGTTATAACACCCTTGTGCGCAAGTGCACTCGGGTATAAAAATGAGCGAGCGTCTCAGTTTTTTCACTGTATGTCACATGCTCTGTTTTTTTTTCGTCAAACATATTTATTCAAGTCGGTATTAGGGATATCGACCCTATCAAAAGCCAGTGGGAAAATGCTTGTCGTAAAGAAGTACGCAACGCATCTGCTATTAAGCTGACCCCATTAATTTTGAATATTATTTTTTATTGTTCAAAAGGTTACTAAACGGAATAAACCCATATTTTCTTTTTTCTCATTAAGTACATATTTAAGTATTGCCTTATTTTAAAAGTAAATACAAGTGTACAAATTCTGAACATTGCCCTTTTTTAATTTTTTTAATTTTGTTGCATGCACAGCTTTTTTGGCCAGTTTTTTCTCATTATCGCATTATAATGTATTTTGATTTGCAAAGAATTTCGCGTTAACTGATTGTTTTTTAAGTATGTGTTCACACTAACCCCATAAAATCCGTCGGTATACTTGGAGATTTTAGCACCAATTCGGAATATGTACAAAATTTATCCTCAATCACATTTTCAGTTTAGACTTATTGATGGCATTTGAGATGAACTTTGAGCTTTGGTTTGTTTGTTCAGAGACTTATAATGAGTCAAGTTTTCTGAAGTGGGCCACCATTCATTCGAATATTATGATTTTTTGACAGCACTTAGAAAACTTTTTATAAAAAATTTTTTATAAAAAATTTACTTTTTTAAAAGCAATTGAATTTTTTATCAACTTCTCATGTACTTAGAAAAGAATTAGATAGCAGTATTTGCGCTAAACATTGAAATGTACTTTCGTAAAAAGAATAACTTTACTTTTGATTTTGACATTAAGCCTCTTACCAAAAAAGTTAACCAAGTTTAAATAAATATAATACAAATGAACTGAAAAGCAAAAAAAGATAATAATTTTATAATTCTTGATTTGATACTTAAGTTTGAAAATTTCAAAATTATCAAATAATATTTTTTTTTTTTCCAAACTTAAGTATCAAATCAAGAATTGTCAAATTATTTTTCCTTTTGCTTCTCAGTTCATTTGTATTACATTTTTTTAAACTTGGTACATTTTTTGGTAAGGGCCTTTAAGTCAATCAAACGTACCGTAATTTTTTTTTACGAAAATACATTTCAATGTTTAGCGCATATACTGCTGTCTGATTTTGTTTCACTAAGTATATGAGAGTTTTGGTAAAAAATTCAATTGTTTTTAAAAATTAATTTTTTTTATAAAAAAAATTAAAATTTCGCAAACTGACCACCTAATTTTGGTGCTCAATAAGTTTTCTAATTCCTGTCAAAAAATCATGTCATTCGAATGAATGGTTGCTGAAATATTGCAAAAAGTGTAAAAGCCAGCCTTAAAGATTGTTTGCAAATAACTCGTCGAATAATTAAAACTAGCGCAAAAGCTTTGGTAACAATATTCCACACCATGTTAACTTTCGAAATCAATCGTCCAATGAAATTAAAAAAAATGGAAAAGTCAACTTTTGGTGGCCTACTTCAGAAAACTTTACTCAATAGAATTTAAAGGTAAATATTTGGTAAAACATTTCAACCCGTTAAATCCCTGTTTTATGTGTATTTTTCCCCCTTTCCTAACAAAAGGGCAAACAAGGCTCAGCTATTGGGGAGTTAGAGGGTTAAAATGTTTCACAGATGATTTCTCCGTCGTATTTTACATAAAACTGCTGAAACATCTTACGTCTAAAATGTAAGGATCACTTGGTTTCCTATGCCGATCTGTCATAAGAATGTACAAAAGGGGATAACTTTTACGCCACCTTAAATTAAACTCCGACGTTAACTTTCAAAATGCCGATTCACGTGTATTGTTTTTGTATTGTTACGAGTTATGGGTGCCGCCACCACAGCAATGCTACTTGGTTGAATCTATGAATGCACCAAATATTGCACACACAAATGTGCATGTGATTTTTACGTCACTCTCAAGCGGCCTATTGTTGTTCGCTTCGATGATTTGTTATTGAGTATCTGCTGCCTTCTCCGCAACCAGGCGTTATATCACCGCTGCGGCTAGCAATCCTTTTGCATATCGCTTTCGCTATTTGCAACTCTTTCATAACTTATTGGAATCGTTTTTAAATTTTTGTTGTATTAAAACTAAGTACATATTTACATTATTTTTGTGTTCACTTTTGACGATGATGCGAATACCGTCATCGTTGAGTGTTTAGATATCCTAGTCACGTTGTAGTTGGTTTGCGCCCCTAAAGACCCATGCAAATAAGCGCACTCACACTTGTAGCTGCAACCCTGTAGGAAAAATCTAAACTAATTAAACAAATGTCTGGCCCAAAACTAGTGCGATTTAAACAAGCTCCAATTAAAGCGTCACTCATACATTTATTTTCATCAGACACCAGC